>NW_026599274.1:0-182269 GCF_023634085.1 Falco cherrug | reverse complement strand
TCCCCGGTGGAGTTGTGCATGGGGTGTGTTTGGAACATTTTGTCAGGAGCCGAGACCAAAATTCAGCCATTCCCCATCTCAGCCCAGAAAGCAGGCAGAACAACTTTTGTGGGTGCCTTTCAGCTGTCTTACCGGGGTAGCGTAAAAAGTTCCAGTAGAACTCGTTTTTGGCACTTTCCCCGGTGGAATTGTGCATGGGGTGTGTTTGGAACATTTTGTCACCAGCCGAGACCAAAATTCAGCCATTCCCCATCTCAGCCCAGAAAGCAGGTAGAACAAGTTTTGTGGGGCCTTTCAGCTGCCTACCGGGGGTAGTGTAAAAACTACCAAGAGAACTCGTTTCTGGCACCTTCCCCGGTGGAGTTGTGCATGGGGTGTGTTTGGAACATTTTGTCACCAGCTAAGGCCAAAATTCAGCGTTTCCCCATCTCAGCCCAGAAAGCAGGTAGAACATCTCTTGTGGTGCCTTTCAGCTGACTACCGGGGTAGTGTAAAAAGTACCAGTAGAACTCATTTCTGGCACTTTCCCCGGTGGAGTTGTGCATGGGGTGTGTTTGGAACATTTTGTCAGGAGCCGAGACCAAAATTCAGCCATTCCCAATCTCAGCCTAGAAAGCAGGTAGAACAACTTTTGTGGTGCCTTTCAGCTGTCTACCGGGGTAGTGTAAAAAGTACCAGTAGAACTCGTTTCTGGCACTTTCCCCGGTGGAGTTGTGCATGGGGTGTGTTTGGAACATTTTGTCAGGAGCCGAGACCAAAATTCAGCCATTCCCCATCTCAGCCTAGAAAGCAGGTAGAACAACTTTTGTGGTGCCTTTCAGCTGTCTACCGGGGTAGTGTAAAAACTACCAAGAGAACTCGTTTCTGGCACCTTCCCCGGTGGAGTTGTGCATGGCGTGTGTTTGGAACATTTTGTCAGGAGCCGAGACCAAAATTCAGCCATTCCCCATCTCAGCCCAGAAGCAGGTAGAACAAGTTTTGTGGTGCCTTTCAGCTGTCTACCGGGGGTAGTGTAAAAAGTACCAGTAGAACTCGTTTTTGGCACTTTCACCGGTGGAGTTGTGCATGGGGTGTGTTTGGAACATTTTTGTCACCAGCCGAGACCAAAATTCAGCGATTCCCCATCTCAGCCCAGAAAGCAGGTAGAACAAGTTTTGTGGTGCCTTTCAGCTGTCTACCGGGGGTAGTGTAAAAACTACCAAGAGATCTCGTTTCTGGCACCTTCCCCGGTGGAGTTGTGCATGGGGTGTGTTTGGAACATTTTGTCACCAGCTGAGGCCAAAATTCAGCGTTTCCCCATCTCAGTCCAGAAAGCAGGTAGAACATCTTTTGTGGTGCCTTTCAGCTGCCTACTGGGGTAGTGTAAAAAGTACCAGTAGAACTCGTTTCTGGCACTTTCCCCGGTGGAGTTGTGCATGGGGTGTGTTTGGAACATTTTGTCAGGAGCCGAGACCAAAATTCAGCCATTCCCCATCTCAGCCCAGAAAGCAGGTAGAACAACTTTTGTGGTGCCTTTCAGCTGTCTACCGGGGTAGCATAAAAAGTTCCAGTAGAACTCGTTTTTGGCACTTTCCCCGGTGGAATTGTGCATGGGGTGTGTTTGGAACATTTTGTCACCAGCCGAGACCAAAATTCAGCCATTCCCCATCTCAGCCCAGAAAGCAGGTAGAACAACTTTTGTGGTGCCTTTCAGCTGCCTACCGGGGTAGTGTAAAAACTACCAAGAGAACTCGTTTCTGGCACCTTCCCCGGTGGAGTTGTGCATGGGGTGTGTTTGGAACATTTTGTCACCAGCTGAGGCCAAAATACAGCGTTTCCCCATCTCAGCCCAGAAAGCAGGTAGAACATCTCTTGTGGTGCCTTTCAGCTGACTACCGGGGTAGTGTAAAAAGTACCAGTAGAACTCGTTTCTGGCACTTTCCCCGGTGGAGATGTGCATGGGGTGTGTTTGGAACATTTTGTCATGAGCCGAGACCAAAATTCAGCCATTCCCCATCTCAGCCCAGAAAGCAGGTAGATCAAGTTTTGTGGTGCCTTTCAGCTGTCTACCGGGGTAGTGTAAAAAGTACCAGTAGAACTCGTTTCTGGCACCTTCCGCGGTGGAGTTGTGCATGGTGTGTGTTTGGAACATTTTGTCAGGAGCCGAGACCAAAATTCAGCCATTCCCCATCTCAGCCCAGAAAGCAGGTAGAACAAGTTTTGTGGTGCCTTTCAGCTGCCTACCGGGGTACTGTAAAAACTACTAACAGAACTCGTTTCTGGCACCTTCCGCGGTGGAGTTGTGCATGGCGTGTGTTTGGAACATTTTGTCAGGAGCCGAGACCAAAATTCAGCCATTCCCCATCTCAGCCCAGAAAGCAGGTAGAACAAGTTTTGTGGTGCCTTTCAGCTGTCTACCGGGGTAGTGTAAAAAGTACCAGTAGAACTCGTTTTTGGCACTTTCACCGGTGGAGTTGTGCATGGGGTGTGTTTGGAACATTTTGTCACCAGCCGAGACCAAAATTCAGCGATTCCCCATCTCAGCCCAGAAAGCAGGTAGAACAAGTTTTGTGGTGCCTTTCAGCTGCCTACCTGGGTAGTGTATAAACTACCAAGAGAACTCGTTTCTGGCACCTTCCCCGGTGGAGTTGTGCATGGGGTGTGTTTGGAACATTTTGTCACCAGCTGCGGCCAAAATTCAGCGTTTCCCCATCTCAGTCCAGAAAGCAGGTAGAACATCTTTTGTGGTGCCTTTCAGCTGACTACCGGGGTAGTGTAAAAAGTACCAGTAGAACTCGTTTCTGGCACTTTCCCCGGTGGAGTTGTGCATGGGGTGTGTTTGGAACATTTTGTCAGGACCCGAGACCAAAATTCAGCCATTCCCCATCTCAGCCTAGAAAGCAGGTAGAACAAGTTTTGTGGTGCCTTTCAGCTGCCTACTGGGGTAGTGTAAAAAGTACCAGTAGAACTCCTTTCTGGCACTTTCCCCGGTGGAGTTGTGCATGTGGTGTGTTTGGAACATTTTGTCACCAGCCGAGTCCAAAATTCAGCGATTCCCCATCTCAGCCCAGAAAGCAGGTAGAACAAGTTTTGTGGTGCCTTTCAGCTGTTTACCGGGGTAGTGTAAAAAGTACCAGTAGAACTCGTTTCTGGCACTTTCCCCGGTGGAGATGTGCATGGGGTGTGTTTGGAACATTTTGTCATGAGCCGAGACCAAAATTCAGCCATTCCCCATCTCAGCCCAGAAAGCAGGTAGATCAAGTTTTGTGGTGCCTTTCAGCTGTCTACCGGGGTAGTGTAAAAAGTACCAGTAGAACTCGTTTTTGGCACTTTCACCGGTGGAGTTGTGCATGGGGTGTGTTTGGAACATTTTGTCACCAGCCGAGACCAAAATTCAGCGATTCCCCATCTCAGCCCAGAAAGCAGGTAGAACAAGTTTTGTGGTGCCTTTCAGCTGTCTACCGGGGTAGTGTAAAAACTACCAAGAGATCTCGTTTCTGGCACCTTCCCCGGTGGAGTTGTGCATGGGGTGTGTTTGGAACATTTTGTCACCAGCTGAGGCCAAAATTCAGCGTTTCCCCATCTCAGTCCAGAAAGCAGGTAGAACATCTTTTGTGGTGCCTTTCAGCTGCCTACTGGGGTAGTGTAAAAAGTACCAGTAGAACTCGTTTCTGGCACTTTCCCCGGTGGAGTTGTGCATGGGGTGTGTTTGGAACATTTTGTCAGGAGCCGAGACCAAAATTCAGCCATTCCCCATCTCAGCCCAGAAAGCAGGTAGAACAACTTTTGTGGTGCCTTTCAGCTGTCTACCGGGGTAGCATAAAAAGTTCCAGTAGAACTCGTTTTTGGCACTTTCCCCGGTGGAATTGTGCATGGGGTGTGTTTGGAACATTTTGTCACCAGCCGAGACCAAAATTCAGCCATTCCCCATCTCAGCCCAGAAAGCAGGTAGAACAACTTTTGTGGTGCCTTTCAGCTGCCTACCGGGGTAGTGTAAAAACTACCAAGAGAACTCGTTTCTGGCACCTTCCCCGGTGGAGTTGTGCATGGGGTGTGTTTGGAACATTTTGTCACCAGCTGAGGCCAAAATACAGCGTTTCCCCATCTCAGCCCAGAAAGCAGGTAGAACATCTCTTGTGGTGCCTTTCAGCTGACTACCGGGGTAGTGTAAAAAGTACCAGTAGAACTCATTTCTGGCACTTTCCCCGGTGGAGTTGTGCATGGGGTGTGTTTGGAACATTTTGTCAGGAGCCGAGACCAAAATTCAGCCATTCCCAATCTCAGCCTAGAAAGCAGGTAGAACAACTTTTGTGGTGCCTTTCAGCTGTCTACCGGGGTAGTGTAAAAAGTACCAGTAGAACTCGTTTCTGGCACTTTCCCCGGTGGAGTTGTGCATGGGGTGTGTTTGGAACATTTTGTCACCAGCCGAGACCAAAATTCAGCCATTCCCCATCTCAGCCCAGAAAGCAGGTAGAACAAGTTTTGTGGTGCCTTTCAGCTGTCTACCGGGGTAGTGTAAAAAGTACCAGTAGAACTCGTTTCTGGCACTTTCCCCGGTGGAGATGTGCATGGGGTGTGTTTGGAACATTTTGTCAGGAGCCGAGACCAAAATTCAGCCATTCCCCATCTCAGCCCAGAAAGCAGGTAGATCAAGTTTTGTGGTGCCTTTCAGCTGCCTACCGGGGTAGTGTAAAAAGTACCAGTAGAACTCCTTTCTGGCACTTTCCCCGGTGGAGTTGTGCATGGGGTGTGTTTGGAACATTTTGTCACCAGCCGAGACCAAAATTCAGCCATTCCCCATCTCAGCCCAGAAAGCAGGTAGAACAAGTTTTGTGGTGCCTTTCAGCTGTCTACCGGGGTAGTGTAAAAACTACCAAGAGAACTCGTTTCTGGCACCTTCCCCGGTGGAGTTGTGCATGGGGTGTGTTTGGAACATTTTGTCACCAGCTGAGGCCAAAATTCAGCGTTTCCCCATCTCAGTCCAGAAAGCAGGTAGAACATCTTTTGTGGTGCCTTTCAGCTGCCTACTGGGGTAGTGTAAAAAGTACCAGTAGAACTCGTTTCTGGCACTTTCCCCGGTGGAGTTGTGCATGGGGTGTGTTTGGAACATTTTGTCAGGAGCCGAGACCAAAATTCAGCCATTCCCCATCTCAGCCCAGAAAGCAGGCAGAACAACTTTTGTGGTGCCTTTCAGCTGTCTACCGGGGTAGCGTAAAAAGTTCCAGTAGAACTCGTTTTTGGCACTTTCCCCGGTGGAATTGTGCATGGGGTGTGTTTGGAACATTTTGTCACCAGCCGAGACCAAAATTCAGCCATTCCCCATCTCAGCCCAGAAAGCAGGTAGAACAAGTTTTGTGGGGCCTTTCAGCTGCCTACCGGGGTAGTGTAAAAACTACCAAGAGAACTCGTTTCTGGCACCTTCCCCGGTGGAGTTGTGCATGGGGTGTGTTTGGAACATTTTGTCACCAGCTAAGGCCAAAATTCAGCGTTTCCCCATCTCAGCCCAGAAAGCAGGTAGAACATCTCTTGTGGTGCCTTTCAGCTGACTACCGGGGTAGTGTAAAAAGTACCAGTAGAACTCATTTCTGGCACTTTCCCCGGTGGAGTTGTGCATGGGGTGTGTTTGGAACATTTTGTCAGGAGCCGAGACCAAAATTCAGCCATTCCCAATCTCAGCCTAGAAAGCAGGTAGAACAACTTTTGTGGTGCCTTTCAGCTGTCTACCGGGGTAGTGTAAAAAGTACCAGTAGAACTCGTTTCTGGCACTTTCCCCGGTGGAGTTGTGCATGGGGTGTGTTTGGAACATTTTGTCAGGAGCCGAGACCAAAATTCAGCCATTCCCCATCTCAGCCTAGAAAGCAGGTAGAACAACTTTTGTGGTGCCTTTCAGCTGTCTACCGGGGTAGTGTAAAAACTACCAAGAGAACTCGTTTCTGGCACCTTCCCCGGTGGAGTTGTGCATGGGGTGTGTTTGGAACATTTTGTCTCCAGCTGAGACCAAAATTCAGCGATTCCCCATCTCAGCCCAGAAAGCAGGTAGAACATCTTTTGTGGTGACTTTCAGCTGCCTACCGGGGTACTGTAAAACCTACCAACAGAACTCGTTTCTGGCACCTTCCGCGGTGGAGTTGTGCATGGGGTGTGTTTGGAACATTTTGTCACCAGCCGAGTCCAAAATTCAGCGATTCCCCATCTCAGCCCAGAAAGCAGGTAGAACAAGTTTTGTGGTGACTTTCAGCTGCCTACCGGGGTAGTGTAAAAACTACCAAGAGAACTCGTTTCTGGCACCTTCCGCGGTGGAGTTGTGCATGGGGTGTGTTTGGAACATTTTGTCAGCAGCTGAGGCCAAAATTCAGCGTTTCCCCATCTCAGTCCAGAAAGCAGGTAGAACAAGTTTTGTGGTGCCTTTCAGCTTCCTACCGGGGTAGTGTAAAAAGTACCAGTAGAACTCGTTTCCGGCACTTTCCCCGGTGGAGTTGTGCATGGGGTGTGTTTGGAACATTTTGTCAGGAGCCGAGACCAAAATTCCGCCATTCCCCATCTCAGCCTAGAAAGCAGGTAGAACAACTTTTGTGGTGCCTTTCAGCTGTCTACCGGGGTAGTGTAAAAACTACCAAGAGAACTCGTTTCTGGCACTTTCCCCGGTGGAGATGTGCATGGGGTGTGTTTGGAACATTTTGTCACCAGCCGAGACCAAAATTCAGCCATTCCGCATCTCAGCCCAGAAAGCAGGTAGATCAAGTTTTGTGGTGCCTTTCAGCTGTCTACCGGGGTAGTGTAAAAAGTACCAGTAGAACTCGTTTCTGGCACTTTCCCCGGTGGAGTTGTGCATGGGGTGTGTTTGGAACATTTTGTCAGGAGCCGAGACCAAAATTCAGCCATTCCCAATCTCAGCCTAGAAAGCAGGTAGAACAACTTTTGTGGTGCCTTTCAGCTGTCTACCGGGGTAGTGTAAAAAGTACCAGTAGAACTCCTTTCTGGCACTTTCCCCGGTGGAGTTGTGCATGGGGTGTGTTTGGAACATTTTGTCACCAGCCGAGACCAAAATTCAGCGATTCCCCATCTCAGCCCAGAAAGCAGGTAGAACAAGTTTTGTGGTGCCTTTCAGCTGTCTACCGGGGTAGTGTAAAAAGTACCAGTAGAACTCGTTTCTGGCACTTTCCCCGGTGGAGATGTGCATGGGGTGTGTTTGGAACATTTTGTCAGGAGCCGAGACCAAAATTCAGCCATTCCCCATCTCAGCCCAGAAAGCAGGTAGAACATCTCTTGTGGTGCCTTTCAGCTGTCTACCGGGGTAGTGTAAAAAGTACCAGTAGAACTCGTTTCTGGCACTTTCCCCGGTGGAGTTGTGCATGGGGTGTGTTTGGAACATTTTGTCTCCAGCTGAGACCAAAATTCAGCGATTCCCCATCTCAGCCCAGAAAGCAGGTAGAACAACTTTTGTGGTGCCTTTCAGCTGCCTACCGGGGTAGTGTAAAAACTACCAACAGAACTCCTTTCTGGCACCTTCCGCGGTGGAGTTGTGCATGGGGTGTGTTTGGAACATTTTGTCACCAGCTGAGGCCAAAATTCAGCGTTTCCCCATCTCAGTCCAGAAAGCAGGTAGAACATCTTTTGTGGTGCCTTTCAGCTGCCTACTGGGGTAGTGTAAAAAGTACCAGTAGAACTCGTTTCTGGCACTTTCCCCGGTGGAGTTGTGCATGGGGTGTGTTTGGAACATTTTGTCAGGAGCCGAGACCAAAATTCAGCCATTCCCCATCTCAGCCTAGAAAGCAGGTAGAACAACTTTTGTGGTGCCTTTCAGCTGTATACCGGGGTAGTGTAAAAACTACCAACAGAACTCCTTTCTGGCACCTTCCGCGGTGGAGTTGTGCATGGGGTGTGTTTGGAACATTTTGTCTCCAGCTGAGACCAAAATTCAGCGATTCCCCATCTCAGCCCAGAAAGCAGGTAGAACATCTTTTGTGGTGACTTTCAGCTGCCTACTGGGGTACTGTAAAACCTACCAACAGAACTCGTTTCTGGCACCTTCCGCGGTGGAGTTGTGCATGGGGTGTGTTTGGAACATTTTGTCACCAGCCGAGTCCAAAATTCATCGTTTCCCCATCTCAGCCCAGAAAGCAGGTAGAACAAGTTTTGTGGTGCCTTTCAGCTGCCTACCGGGGTAGTGTAAAAACTACCAAGAGAACTCGTTTCTGGCACTTTCCCCGGTGGAGTTGTGCATGGGGTGTGTTTGGAACATTTTGTCAGGAGCCGAGACCAAAATTCCGCCATTCCCCATCTCAGCCTAGAAAGCAGGTAGAACAACTTTTGTGGTGCCTTTCAGCTGTCTACCGGGGTAGTGTAAAAACTACTAAGAGAACTCGTTTCTGGCACTTTCCCCGGTGGAGATGTGCATGGGGTGTGTTTGGAACATTTTGTCACCAGCCGAGACCAAAATTCAGCCATTCCCCATCTCAGCCCAGAAAGCAGGTAGATCAAGTTTTGTGGTGCCTTTCAGCTGTCTACCAAGGTAGTGTAAAAAGTACCAGTAGAACTCGTTTCTGGCACTTTCCCCGGTGGAGTTGTGCATGGGGTGTGTTTGGAACATTTTGTCATGAGCCGAGTCCAAAATTCAGCGGTTCCCAATCTCAGCCCAGAAAGCAGGTAGAACAACGTTTGTGGTGCAGTGTAAAAACTACTAAGAGTACTCCTTTCTGGCACCTTCCCCAGTGGAGTTGTGCATGGGGTGTGTTTGGAACATTTTGTCACCAGCCGAGTCCAAAATTCATCGTTTCCCCATCTCAGCCCAGAAAGCAGTTAGAACAACTTTTGTGGTGCCTTTCAGCTGTCTACCGGGGTAGTGTAAAAAGTACCAGTAGAACTCGTTTCTGGCACCTTCCGCGGTGGAGTTGTGCATGGGGTGTGTTTGGAACATTTTGTCACCAGCCGAGACCAAAATTCAGCCATTCCCCATCTCAGCCCAGAAAGCAGGTAGAACAACTTTTGTGGTGCCTTTCAGCTGTCTACCGGGGTAGTGTAAAAAGTAAAAGTAGAACTAATTTCTGGCACTTTCCCCGGTGGAGTTGTGCATGGGGTGTGTTTGGAACATTTTGTCAGGAGCCGAGACCAAAATTTAGCCATTCCCCATCTCAGCCCAGAAAGCAGGTAGAACAAGTTTTGTGGTGCCTTTCAGCTGCCTACCGGGGTAGTGTAAAAACTACTAACAGAACTCGTTTCTGGCACCTTCCCCGGTGGAGTTGTGCATGGGGTGTGTTTGGAACATTTTGTCAGCAGCTGAGGCCAAAATTCAGCGATTCCCCATCTCAGCCCAGAAAGCAGGTAGAACAAGTTTTGTGGTGCCTTTCAGCTGCCTACCGGGGTAGTGTAAAAACTACCAAGAGAACTCCTTTCTGGCACCTTCCCCGGTGGAGTTGTGCATGGGGTGTGTTTGGAACATTTTGTCTCCAGCTGAGACCAAAATTCAGCCATTCCCCATCTCAGCCCAGAAAGCAGGTAGAACATCTTTTGTGGTGACTTTCAGCTGCCTACCGGGGTACTATAAAATCTACCAACAGAACTCGTTTCTGGCACCTTCCGCGGTGGAGTTGTGCATGGGGTGTGTTTGGAACATTTTGTCAGGAGCCGAGACCAAAATTCAGCGATTCCCCATCTCAGCCCAGAAAGCAGGTAGAACAAGTTTTGTGGTGCCTTTCAGCTGTCTACCGGGGTAGTGTAAAAAGTACCAGTAGTACTCGTATTTGACACTTTCCCGGGTGGAGTTGTGCATGGGGTGTGTTTGGAACATTTTGTCCGGAGCCGAGACCAAAATTCATCGTTTCCCCATCTCAGCCCAGAAAGCAGGTAGAACAACTTTTGTGGTGCCTTTCAGCTGTCTACTGGGGTAGTGTAAAAAGTACCAGGAGAACTCGTTTCTGGCACTTTCCCCGGTGGAGTTGTGCATGGGGTGTGTTTGGAACATTTTGTCACCAGCTGAGGCCAAAATTCAGTGATTCCCCATCTCAGCCCAGAAAGCAGGTAGAACAAGTTTTGTGGTGACTTTCAGCTGCCTACCGGGGTAGTGTAAAAAGTACCAGTAGAACTCGTTTCTGGCTCTTTCCCCGGTGGAGTTGTGCATGGGGTGTGTTTGGAACATTTTGTCACCAGCCGAGACCAAAATTCAGCGTTTCCCCATCTCAGCCCAGAAAGCAGGTAGAACAAGTTTTGTGGTGCCTTTCAGCTGCCTACCGGGGTAGTGTAAAAAGTACCAGTAGAACTCGTTTCTGGCACTTTCCCCGGTGGAGTTGTGCATGGGGTGTGTTTGGAGCATTTTCTCACCAGCCGACTCTAAAATTCATCGTTTCCCCATCTCAGCCCAGAAAGCAGGTATAACAAATTTTATGGTGCCTTTCAGATGCCTACCGGGGTAGTGTAAAAAGTACCAGTAGAACTCGTTTCTGGCACTTTCCCCGGTGGAGATGTGCATGGGGTGTGTTTGGAACATTTTGTCACCAGCCGAGACCAAAATTCAGCCATTCCCCATCTCAGCCCAGAAAGCAGGTAGATCAAGTTTTGTGGTGCCTTTCAGCTGTCTACCAAGGTAGTGTAAAAAGTACCAGTAGAACTCGTTTCTGGCACTTTCCCCGGTGGAGTTGTGCATGGGGTGTGTTTGGAACATTTTGTCATGAGCCGAGTCCAAAATTCAGCGGTTCCCAATCTCAGCCCAGAAAGCAGGTAGAACAACGTTTGTGGTGCAGTGTAAAAACTACTAAGAGAACTCCTTTCTGGCACCTTCCCCAGTGGAGTTGTGCATGGGGTGTGTTTGGAACATTTTGTCACCAGCCGAGTCCAAAATTCATCGTTTCCCCATCTCAGCCCAGAAAGCAGGTAGAACAACTTTTGTGGTGCCTTTCAGCTGTCTACCGGGGTAGTGTAAAAACTACCAACAGAACTCCTTTCTGGCACCTTCCGCGGTGGAGTTGTGCATGGGGTGTGTTTGGAACATTTTGTCTCCAGCTGAGACCAAAATTCAGCGATTCCCCATCTCAGCCCAGAAAGCAGGTAGAACATCTTTTGTGGTGCCTTTCAGCTTCCTACCGGGGTAGTGTAAAAAGTACCAGTAGAACTCGTTTCCGGCACTTTCCCCGGTGGAGTTGTGCATGGGGTGTGTTTGGAACATTTTGTCAGGAGCCGAGACCAAAATTCCGCCATTCCCCATCTCAGCCTAGAAAGCAGGTAGAACAACTTTTGTGGTGCCTTTCAGCTGTCTACCGGGGTAGTGTAAAAACTACTAAGAGAACTCGTTTCTGGCACTTTCCCCGGTGGAGATGTGCATGGGGTGTGTTTGGAACATTTTGTCACCAGCCGAGACCAAAATTCAGCCATTCCCCATCTCAGCCCAGAAAGCAGGTAGAACAAGTTTTGTGGTGCCTTTCAGCTGCCTACCGGGGTAGTGTAAAAACTACCAAGAGAACTCCTTTCTGGCACCTTCCCCGGTGGAGTTGTGCATGGGGTGTGTTTGGAACATTTTGTCAGCAGCTGAGGCCAAAATTCAGCCATTCCCCATCTCAGCCCAGAAAGCAGGTAGAACAAGTTTTGTGGTGCCTTTCAGCTGCCTACCGGGGTAGTGTAAAAACTACCAAGAGAACTCCTTTCTGGCACCTTCCCCGGTGGAGTTGTGCATGGGGTGTGTTTGGAACATTTTGTCTCCAGCTGAGACCAAAATTCAGCCATTCCCCATCTCAGCCCAGAAAGCAGGTAGAACATCTTTTGTGGTGACTTTCAGCTGCCTACCGGGGTACTATAAAATCTACCAACAGAACTCGTTTCTGGCACCTTCCGCGGTGGAGTTGTGCATGGGGTGTGTTTGGAACATTTTGTCAGGAGCCGAGACCAAAATTCAGCGATTCCCCATCTCAGCCCAGAAAGCAGGTAGAACAAGTTTTGTGGTGCCTTTCAGCTGTCTACCGGGGTAGTGTAAAAAGTACCAGTAGTACTCGTATTTGACACTTTCCCGGGTGGAGTTGTGCATGGGGTGTGTTTGGAACATTTTGTCCGGAGCCGAGACCAAAATTCATCGTTTCCCCATCTCAGCCCAGAAAGCAGGTAGAACAACTTTTGTGGTGCCTTTCAGCTGTCTACTGGGGTAGTGTAAAAAGTACCAGGAGAACTCGTTTCTGGCACTTTCCCCGGTGGAGTTGTGCATGGGGTGTGTTTGGAACATTTTGTCACCAGCTGAGGCCAAAATTCAGTGATTCCCCATCTCAGCCCAGAAAGCAGGTAGAACAAGTTTTGTGGTGACTTTCAGCTGCCTACCGGGGTAGTGTAAAAAGTACCAGTAGAACTCGTTTCTGGCTCTTTCCCCGGTGGAGTTGTGCATGGGGTGTGTTTGGAACATTTTGTCACCAGCCGAGACCAAAATTCAGCGTTTCCCCATCTCAGCCCAGAAAGCAGGTAGAACAAGTTTTGTGGTGCCTTTCAGCTGCCTACCGGGGTAGTGTAAAAAGTACCAGTAGAACTCGTTTCTGGCACTTTCCCCGGTGGAGTTGTGCATGGGGTGTGTTTGGAGCATTTTCTCACCAGCCGACTCTAAAATTCATCGTTTCCCCATCTCAGCCCAGAAAGCAGGTATAACAAATTTTATGGTGCCTTTCAGATGCCTACCGGGGTAGTGTAAAAAGTACCAGTAGAACTCGTTTCTGGCACTTTCCCCGGTGGAGATGTGCATGGGGTGTGTTTGGAACATTTTGTCAGGAGCCGAGACCAAAATTCAGCCATTCCCCATCTCAGCCCAGAAAGCAGGTAGATCAAGTTTTGTGGTGCCTTTCAGCTGTCTACCAAGGTAGTGTAAAAAGTACCAGTAGAACTCGTTTCTGGCACTTTCCCCGGTGGAGTTGTGCATGGGGTGTGTTTGGAACATTTTGTCATGAGCCGAGTCCAAAATTCAGCGGTTCCCAATCTCAGCCCAGAAAGCAGGTAGAACAACGTTTGTGGTGCAGTGTAAAAACTACTAAGAGAACTCCTTTCTGGCACCTTCCCCAGTGGAGTTGTGCATGGGGTGTGTTTGGAACATTTTGTCACCAGCCGAGTCCAAAATTCATCGTTTCCCCATCTCAGCCCAGAAAGCAGTTAGAACAACTTTTGTGGTGCCTTTCAGCTGTCTACCGGGGTAGTGTAAAAACTACCAACAGAACTCCTTTCTGGCACCTTCCGCGGTGGAGTTGTGCATGGGGTGTGTTTGGAACATTTTGTCTCCAGCTGAGACCAAAATTCAGCGATTCCCCATCTCAGCCCAGAAAGCAGGTAGAACATCTTTTGTGGTGCCTTTCAGCTTCCTACCGGGGTAGTGTAAAAAGTACCAGTAGAACTCGTTTCCGGCACTTTCCCCGGTGGAGTTGTGCATGGGGTGTGTTTGGAACATTTTGTCAGGAGCCGAGACCAAAATTCCGCCATTCCCCATCTCAGCCTAGAAAGCAGGTAGAACAACTTTTGTGGTGCCTTTCAGCTGTCTACCGGGGTAGTGTAAAAACTACTAAGAGAACTCGTTTCTGGCACTTTCCCCGGTGGAGATGTGCATGGGGTGTGTTTGGAACATTTTGTCACCAGCCGAGACCAAAATTCAGCCATTCCCCATCTCAGCCCAGAAAGCAGGTAGATCAAGTTTTGTGGTGCCTTTCAGCTGTCTACCAAGGTAGTGTAAAAAGTACCAGTAGAACTCGTTTCTGGCACTTTCCCCGGTGGAGTTGTGCATGGGGTGTGTTTGGAACATTTTGTCATGAGCCGAGTCCAAAATTCAGCGGTTCCCAATCTCAGCCCAGAAAGCAGGTAGAACAACGTTTGTGGTGCAGTGTAAAAACTACTAAGAGTACTCCTTTCTGGCACCTTCCCCAGTGGAGTTGTGCATGGGGTGTGTTTGGAACATTTTGTCACCAGCCGAGTCCAAAATTCATCGTTTCCCCATCTCAGCCCAGAAAGCAGTTAGAACAACTTTTGTGGTGCCTTTCAGCTGTCTACCGGGGTAGTGTAAAAAGTACCAGTAGAACTCGTTTCTGGCACCTTCCGCGGTGGAGTTGTGCATGGGGTGTGTTTGGAACATTTTGTCACCAGCCGAGACCAAAATTCAGCCATTCCCCATCTCAGCCCAGAAAGCAGGTAGAACAACTTTTGTGGTGCCCTGCAGCTGTCTACCGGGGTAGTGTAAAAAGTAAAAGTAGAACTAATTTCTGGCACTTTCCCCGGTGGAGTTGTGCATGGGGTGTGTTTGGAACATTTTGTCAGGAGCCGAGACCAAAATTTAGCCATTCCCCATCTCAGCCCAGAAAGCAGGTAGAACAAGTTTTGTGGTGCCTTTCAGCTGCCTACCGGGGTAGTGTAAAAACTACTAACAGAACTCGTTTCTGGCACCTTCCCCGGTGGAGTTGTGCATGGGGTGTGTTTGGAACATTTTGTCAGCAGCTGAGGCCAAAATTCAGCCATTCCCCATCTCAGCCCAGAAAGCAGGTAGAACAAGTTTTGTGGTGCCTTTCAGCTGCCTACCGGGGTAGTGTAAAAACTACCAAGAGAACTCCTTTCTGGCACCTTCCCCGGTGGAGTTGTGCATGGGGTGTGTTTGGAACATTTTGTCTCCAGCTGAGACCAAAATTCAGCCATTCCCCATCTCAGCCCAGAAAGCAGGTAGAACATCTTTTGTGGTGACTTTCAGCTGCCTACCGGGGTACTATAAAATCTACCAACAGAACTCGTTTCTGGCACCTTCCGCGGTGGAGTTGTACATGGGGTGTGTTTGGAACATTTTGTCAGGAGCCGAGACCAAAATTCAGCGATTCCCCATCTCAGCCCAGAAAGCAGGTAGAACAAGTTTTGTGGTGCCTTTCAGCTGTCTACCGGGGTAGTGTAAAAAGTACCAGTAGTACTCGTATTTGACACTTTCCCGGGTGGAGTTGTGCATGGGGTGTGTTTGGAACATTTTGTCCGGAGCCGAGACCAAAATTCATCGTTTCCCCATCTCAGCCCAGAAAGCAGGTAGAACAACTTTTGTGGTGCCTTTCAGCTGTCTACTGGGGTAGTGTAAAAAGTACCAGGAGAACTCATTTCTGGCACTTTCCCCGGTGGAGTTGTGCATGGGGTGTGTTTGGAACATTTTGTCACCAGCTGAGGCCAAAATTCAGTGATTCCCCATCTCAGCCCAGAAAGCAGGTAGAACAAGTTTTGTGGTGACTTTCAGCTGCCTACCGGGGTAGTGTAAAAAGTACCAGTAGAACTCGTTTCTGGCTCTTTCCCCGGTGGAGTTGTGCATGGGGTGTGTTTGGAACATTTTGTCACCAGCCGAGACCAAAATTCAGCCATTCCCCATCTCAGCCCAGAAAGCAGGTAGAACAAGTTTTGTGGTGCCTTTCAGCTGCCTACCGGGGTAGTGTAAAAAGTACCAGTAGAACTCGTTTCTGGCACTTTCCCCGGTGGAGTTGTGCATGGGGTGTGTTTGGAGCATTTTCTCACCAGCCGACTCTAAAATTCATCGTTTCCCCATCTCAGCCCAGAAAGCAGGTATAACAAATTTTATGGTGCCTTTCAGATGCCTACCGGGGTAGTGTAAAAAGTACCAGTAGAACTCGTTTCTGGCACTTTCCCCGGTGGAGATGTGCATGGGGTGTGTTTGGAACATTTTGTCACCAGCCGAGACCAAAATTCAGCCATTCCCCATCTCAGCCCAGAAAGCAGGTAGATCAAGTTTTGTGGTGCCTTTCAGCTGTCTACCAAGGTAGTGTAAAAAGTACCAGTAGAACTCGTTTCTGGCACTTTCCCCGGTGGAGTTGTGCATGGGGTGTGTTTGGAACATTTTGTCATGAGCCGAGTCCAAAATTCAGCGGTTCCCAATCTCAGCCCAGAAAGCAGGTAGAACAACGTTTGTGGTGCAGTGTAAAAACTACTAAGAGAACTCCTTTCTGGCACCTTCCCCAGTGGAGTTGTGCATGGGGTGTGTTTGGAACATTTTGTCACCAGCCGAGTCCAAAATTCATCGTTTCCCCATCTCAGCCCAGAAAGCAGTTAGAACAACTTTTGTGGTGCCTTTCAGCTGTCTACCGGGGTAGTGTAAAAAGTACCAGTAGAACTCGTTTCTGGCACCTTCCGCGGTGGAGTTGTGCATGGGGTGTGTTTGGAACATTTTGTCACCAGCCGAGACCAAAATTCAGCCATTCCCCATCTCAGCCCAGAAAGCAGGTAGAACAACTTTTGTGGTGCCCTGCAGCTGTCTACCGGGGTAGTGTAAAAAGTAAAAGTAGAACTAATTTCTGGCACTTTCCCCGGTGGAGTTGTGCATGGGGTGTGTTTGGAACATTTTGTCAGGAGCCGAGACCAAAATTCAGCCATTCCCCATCTCAGCCCAGAAAGCAGGTAGAACAAGTTTTGTGGTGCCTTTCAGCTGCCTACCGGGGTAGTGTAAAAACTACTAACAGAACTCGTTTCTGGCACCTTCCCCGGTGGAGTTGTGCATGGGGTGTGTTTGGAACATTTTGTCAGCAGCTGAGGCCAAAATACAGCCATTCCCCATCTCAGCCCAGAAAGCAGATAGAACAAGTTTTGTGGTGCCTTTCAGCTGCCTACCGGGGTAGTGTAAAAACTACCATGAGAACTCCTTTCTGGCACCTTCCCCGGTGGAGTTGTGCATGGGGTGTGTTTGGAACATTTTGTCTCCAGCTGAGACCAAAATTCAGCCATTCCCCATCTCAGCCCAGAAAGCAGGTAGAACATCTTTTGTGGTGACTTTCAGCTGCCTACCGGGGTACTATAAAATCTACCAACAGAACTCGTTTCTGGCACCTTCCGCGGTGGAGTTGTACATGGGGTGTGTTTGGAACATTTTGTCAGGAGCCAAGACCGAAATTCAGCGATTCCCCATCTCAGCCCAGAAAGCAGGTAGAACAAGTTTTGTGGTGCCTTTCAGCTGTCTACCGGGGTAGTGTAAAAAGTACCAGTAGTACTCGTATTTGACACTTTCCCGGGTGGAGTTGTGCATGGGGTGTGTTTGGAACATTTTGTCCGGAGCCGAGACCAAAATTCATCGTTTCCCCATCTCAGCCCAGAAAGCAGGTAGAACAACTTTTGTGGTGCCTTTCAGCTGTCTACTGGGGTAGTGTAAAAAGTACCAGTAGAACTCGTTTCTGGCACTTTCCCCGGTGGAGTTGTGCATGGGGTGTGTTTGGAACATTTTGTCAGGAGCCGAGACCAAAATTCAGCCATTCCCCATCTCAGCCCAGAAAGCAGGTAGAACAAGTTTTGTGGTGACTTTCAGCTGCCTACCGGGGTACTGTAAAACCTACCAACAGAACTCGTTTCTGGCTCTTTCCCCGGTGGAGTTGTGCATGGGGTGTGTTTGGAACATTTTGTCACCAGCCGAGACCAAAATTCAGCCATTCCCCATCTCAGCCCAGAAAGCAGGTAGAACAAGTTTTGTGGTGCCTTTCAGCTGCCTACCGGGGTAGTGTAAAAAGTACCAGTAGAACTCGTTTCTGGCACTTTCCCCGGTGGAGTTGTGCATGGGGTGTGTTTGGAGCATTTTCTCACCAGCCGAGTCCAAAATTCATCGTTTCCCCATCTCAGCCCAGAAAGCAGGTATAACAAATTTTATGGTGCCTTTCAGATGCCTACCGGGGTAGTGTAAAAAGTACCAGTAGAACTCGTTTCTGGCACTTTCCCCGGTGGAGATGTGCATGGGGTGTGTTTGGAACATTTTGTCAGGAGCCGAGACCAAAATTCAGCCATTCCCCATCTCAGCCCAGAAAGCAGGTAGAACAAGTTTTGTGGTGCCTTTCAGCTGTCTACCGGGGTAGTGTAAAAAGTACCAGTAGAACTCGTTTTTGGCACTTTCCCCGGTGGAGTTGTGCATGGGGTGTGTTTGGAACATTTTGTCACCAGCCGAGTCCAAAATTCAGCCATTCCCCATCTCAGCCCAGAAAGCAGGTAGAACAAGTTTTGTGGTGTCTTTCAGCTGCCTACGGGGGTAGTGTAAAAAGTACCAGTAGAACTCGTTTCTGGCGCTTTCCCCGGTGGAGTTGTGCATGGGGTGTGTTTGGAACATTTTGTCACCAGCCGAGACCAAAATTCAGCCATTCCCCATCTCAGCCCAGAAAGCAGGTAGAACAAGTTTTGTGGTGCCTTTCAGCTGCCTACCGGGGTAGTGTAAAAAGTACCAGTAGAACTCGTTTCTGGCACTTTCCCCGGTGGAGTTGTGCATGGGGTGTGTTTGGAACATTTTGTCACCAGCCGAGACCAAAATTCAGCGATTCCCCATCTCAGCCCAGAAAGCAGGTAGAACAAGTTTTGTGGTGCCTTTCAGCTGCCTACCGGGGTAGTGTAAAAACTACTAAGAGAACTCCTTTCTGGCACCTTCCCCGGTGGAGTTGTGCATGGGGTGTGTTTGGAGCATTTTCTCACCAGCCGACTCTAAAATTCAGCGATTCCCCATCTCAGCCCAGAAAGCAGGTAGAACAAATTTTGTGGTGCAGTGTAAAAACTACTAAGAAAACTCCTTTCTGGCACCTTCCCCGGTGGAGTTGTGCATGGGGTGTGTTTGGAACATTTTGTCACCAGCCGAGACCAAAATTCAGCGCTTCCCCATCTCAGCCCAGAAAGCAGGTAGAACAAGTTTTGTGGTGACTTTCAGCTGTCTACCGGGGTAGTGTAAAAAGTACCAGTAGAACTCCTTTCTGGCACTTTCCCCGGTGGAGTTGTGCATGGGGTGTGTTTGGAACATTTTGTCAGGAGCCGAGACCAAAATTCAGCGATTCCCCATCTCAGCCCAGAAAGCAGGTAGAACAAGTTTTGTGGTGCCTTTCAGCTGCCTACCGGGGTAGTGTAAAAAACTACTAACAGAACTCGTTTCTGGCACCTTCCCCGGTGGAGTTGTGCATGGGGTGTGTTTGGAACATTTTGTCAGGAGCCGAGTCCAAAATTCAGCGATTCCCCATCTCAGCCCAGAAAGCAGGTAGAACATCTTTTGTGGTGCCTTTCAGATGCCTACCGGGGTAGTGTAAAAACTACCAACAGAACTCCTTTCTGGCACCTTCCGCGGTGGAGTTGTGCATGGGGTGTGTTTGGAACATTTTGTCATGAGCCGAGTCCAAAATTCAGCGGTTCCCAATCTCAGCCCAGAAAGCAGGTAGAACAACGTTTGTGGTGCAGTGTAAAAACTACTAAGAGAACTCCTTTCTGGCACCTTCCGCGGTGGAGTTGTGCATGGGGTGTGTTTGGAACATTTTGTCACCAGCCGAGTCCAAAATTCATCGTTTCCCCATCTCAGCCCAGAAAGCAGTTAGAACAACTTTTGTGGTGCCTTTCAGCTGTCTACCGGGGTAGTGTAAAAAGTACCAGTAGAACTCGTTTCTGGCACCTTCCGCGGTGGAGTTGTGCATGGGGTGTGTTTGGAACATTTTGTCACCAGCCGAGACCAAAATTCAGCCATTCCCCATCTCAGCCCAGAAAGCAGGTAGAACAACTTTTGTGGTGCCCTGCAGCTGTCTACCGGGGTAGTGTAAAAAGTACCAGTAGAACTCGTTTCTGGCACTTTCCCCGGTGGAGATGTGCATGGGGTGTGTTTGGAACATTTTGTCAGGAGCCGAGACCAAAATTCAGCGATTCCCCATCTCAGCCCAGAAAGCAGGTAGAACAACTTTTGTGGTGCCTTTCAGCTGCCTACCGGGGTAGTGTAAAAACTACTAACAGAACTCGTTTCTGGCACCTTCCCCGGTGGAGTTGTGCATGGGGTGTGTTTGGAACATTTTGTCAGCAGCTGAGGCCAAAATTCAGCCATTCCCTATCTCAGCCCAGAAAGCAGGTAGAACAAGTTTTGTGGTGCCTTTCAGCTGCCTACCGGGGTAGTGTAAAAACTACCAAGAGAACTCCTTTCTGGCACCTTCCCCGGTGGAGTTGTGCATGGGGTGTGTTTGGAACATTTTGTCTCCAGCTGAGACCAAAATTCAGCCATTCCCCATCTCAGCCCAGAAAGCAGGTAGAACATCTTTTGTGGTGACTTTCAGCTGCCTACCGGGGTACTATAAAATCTACCAACAGAACTCGTTTCTGGCACCTTCCGCGGTGGAGTTGTACATGGGGTGTGTTTGGAACATTTTGTCACCAGCCGAGTCCAAAATTCAGCGATTCCCCATCTCAGCCCAGAAAGCAGGTAGAACAAGTTTTGTGGTGCCTTTCAGCTGTCTACCGGGGTAGTGTAAAAAGTACCAGTAGTACTCGTATTTGACACTTTCCCGGGTGGAGTTGTGCATGGGGTGTGTTTGGAACATTTTGTCCGGAGCCGAGACCAAAATTCATCGTTTCCCCATCTCAGCCCAGAAAGCAGGTAGAACAACTTTTGTGGTGCCTTTCAGCTGTCTACTGGGGTAGTGTAAAAAGTACCAGTAGAACTCGTTTCTGGCACTTTCCCCGGTGGAGTTGTGCATGGGGTGTGTTTGGAACATTTTGTCACCAGCCGAGACCAAAATTCAGTGATTCCCCATCTCAGCCCAGAAAGCAGGTAGAACAAATTTTGTGGTGACTTTCAGATGCCTACCGGGGTAGTGTAAAAAGTACCAGTAGAACTCGTTTCTGGCACTTTCCCCGGTGGAGATGTGCATGGGGTGTGTTTGGAACATTTTGTCTCCAGCGGAGACCAAAAGTCAGCCATTCCCCATCTCAGCCCAGAAAGCAGGTAGAACAAGTTTTGTGGTGCCTTTCAGCTGTCTACCGGGGTAGTGTAAAAAGTACCAGTAGAACTCGTTTTTGGCACTTTCCCCGGTGGAGTTGTGCATGGGGTGTGTTTGGAACATTTTGTCACCAGCCGAGTCCAAAATTCAGCCATTCCCCATCTCAGCCCAGAAAGCAGGTAGAACAAGTTTTGTGGTGTCTTTCAGCTGCCTACCGGGGTAGTGTAAAAAGTACCAGTAGAACTCGTTTCTGGCACTTTCCCCGGTGGAGTTGTGCATGGGGTGTGTTTGGAACATTTTGTCACCAGCCGAGACCAAAATTCAGCCATTCCCCATCTCAGCCCAGAAAGCAGGTAGAACAAGTTTTGTGGTGCCTTTCAGCTGCCTACCGGGGTAGTGTAAAAAGTACCAGTAGAACTCGTTTCTGGCACTTTCCCCGGTGGAGTTGTGCATGGGGTGTGTTTGGAACATTTTGTCACCAGCCGAGACCAAAATTCAGCGATTCCCCATCTCAGCCCAGAAAGCAGGTAGAACAAGTTTTGTGGTGCCTTTCAGCTGCCTACCGGGGTAGTGTAAAAACTACTAACAGAACTCCTTTCTGGCAACTTCCCCGGTGGAGTTGTGCATGGGGTGTGTTTGGAGCATTTTCTCACCAGCCGACTCTAAAATTCAGCGATTCCCCATCTCAGCCCAGAAAGCAGGTAGAACAACTTTTGTGGTGCAGTGTAAAAACTACTAAGAAAACTCCTTTCTGGCATCTTCCCCGGTGGAGTTGTGCATGGGGTGTGTTTGGAACATTTTGTCACCAGCCGAGACCAAAATTCAGCGCTTCCCCATCTCAGCCCAGAAAGAAGGTAGAACAAGTTTTGTGGTGACTTTCAGCTGTCTACCGGGGTAGTGTAAAAAGTACCAGTAGAACTCGTTTCTGGCACTTTCCCCGGTGGAGTTGTGCATGGGGTGTGTTTGGAACATTTTGTCACCAGCCGAGACCAAAATTCAGCCATTCCCCATCTCAGCCCAGAAAGCAGGTAGAACAAGTTTTGTGGTGCCTTTCAGCTGCCTACCGGGGTAGTGTAAAAAGTACCAGTAGAACTCGTTTCTGGCACTTTCCCCGGTGGAGTTGTGCATGGGGTGTGTTTGGAACATTTTGTCACCAGCCGAGACCAAAATTCAGCGATTCCCCATCTCAGCCCAGAAAGCAGGTAGAACAAGTTTTGTGGTGCCTTTCAGCTGCCTACCGGGGTAGTGTAAAAACTACTAACAGAACTCCTTTCTGGCACCTTCCCCGGTGGAGTTGTGCATGGGGTGTGTTTGGAGCATTTTCTCACCAGCCGACTCTAAAATTCAGCGATTCCCCATCTCAGCCCAGAAAGCAGGTAGAACAACTTTTGTGGTGCAGTGTAAAAACTACTAAGAAAACTCCTTTCTGGCATCTTCCCCGGTGGAGTTGTGCATGGGGTGTGTTTGGAACATTTTGTCACCAGCCGAGACCAAAATTCAGCGCTTCCCCATCTCAGCCCAGAAAGAAGGTAGAACAAGTTTTGTGGTGACTTTCAGCTGTCTACCGGGGTAGTGTAAAAAGTACCAGTAGAACTCCTTTCTGGCACTTTCCCCGGTGGAGTTGTGCATGGGGTGTGTTTGGAACATTTTGTCACCAGCCGAGACCAAAATTCAGCCATTCCCCATCTCAGCCCAGAAAGCAGGTAGAACAAGTTTTTTGGTGCCTTTCAGCTGCCTACCGGGGTAGTGTAAAAAACTACTAACAGAACTCGTTTCTGGCACCTTCCCCGGTGGAGTTGTGCATGGGGTGTGTTTGGAACATTTTGTCAGGAGCCGAGTCCAAAATTCAGCGATTCCCCATCTCAGCCCAGAAAGCAGGTAGAACATCTTTTGTGGTGCCTTTCAGCTGTCTACCGGGGTAGTGTAAAAACTACCAACAGAACTCCTTTCTGGCACCTTCCGCGGTGGAGTTGTGCATGGGGTGTGTTTGGAACATTTTGTCTCCAGCTGAGACCAAAATTCAACGATTCCCCATCTCAGCCCAGAAAGCAGGTAGAACATCTTTTGTGGTGACTTTCAGCTGCGTACCGGGGTAGTGTAAAAACTACCAACAGAACTCGTTTCTGGCACCTTCCCCGGTGGAGTTGTGCATGGGGTGTGTTTGGAACTTTTTGTCACCAGCCGAGACCAAAATTCAGCGTTTCCCCATCTCAGCCCAGAAAGCAGGTAGAACAACTTTTGTGGTGCCTTTCAGCTGCCTACCAGGGTAGTGTAAAAACTACTAACAGAACTCGTTGCTGGCACCTTCCGCGGTGGAGTTGTGCATGGGGTGTGTTTGGAACATTTTGTCACCAGCCGAGTCCTAAATTCAGCGATTCCCCATCTCAGCCCAGAAAGCAGGTAGAACAAGTTTTGTGGTGCCTTTCAGCTGTCTACCGGGGTAGTGTAAAAAGTACCAGTAGAACTCGTTTCTGGCACTTTCCCCGGTGGAGTTGTGCATGGGGTGTGTTTGGAACATTTTGTCACCAGCCGAGACCAAAATTCAGCCATTCCCCATCTCAGCCCAGAAAGCAGGTAGAACAAGTTTTGTGGTGCCTTTCAGCTGCCTACCGGGGTAGTGTAAAAAGTACCAGTAGAACTCGTTTCTGGCACTTTCCCCGGTGGAGTTGTGCATGGGGTGTGTTTGGAACATTTTGTCACCAGCCGAGACCAAAATTCAGCGATTCCCCATCTCAGCCCAGAAAGCAGGTAGAACAAGTTTTGTGGTGCCTTTCAGCTGCCTACCGGGGTAGTGTAAAAACTACTAACAGAACTCCTTTCTGGCACCTTCCCCGGTGGAGTTGTGCATGGGGTGTGTTTGGAGCATTTTCTCACCAGCCGACTCTAAAATTCAGCGATTCCCCATCTCAGCCCAGAAAGCAGGTAGAACAACTTTTGTGGTGCAGTGTAAAAACTACTAAGAAAACTCCTTTCTGGCATCTTCCCCGGTGGAGTTGTGCATGGGGTGTGTTTGGAACATTTTGTCACCAGCCGAGACCAAAATTCAGCGCTTCCCCATCTCAGCCCAGAAAGAAGGTAGAACAAGTTTTGTGGTGACTTTCAGCTGTCTACCGGGGTAGTGTAAAAAGTACCAGTAGAACTCCTTTCTGGCACTTTCCCCGGTGGAGTTGTGCATGGGGTGTGTTTGGAACATTTTGTCACCAGCCGAGACCAAAATTCAGCCATTCCCCATCTCAGCCCAGAAAGCAGGTAGAACAAGTTTTTTGGTGCCTTTCAGCTGCCTACCGGGGTAGTGTAAAAAACTACTAACAGAACTCGTTTCTGGCACCTTCCCCGGTGGAGTTGTGCATGGGGTGTGTTTGGAACATTTTGTCAGGAGCCGAGTCCAAAATTCAGCGATTCCCCATCTCAGCCCAGAAAGCAGGTAGAACATCTTTTGTGGTGCCTTTCAGCTGTCTACCGGGGTAGTGTAAAAACTACCAACAGAACTCCTTTCTGGCACCTTCCGCGGTGGAGTTGTGCATGGGGTGTGTTTGGAACATTTTGTCTCCAGCTGAGACCAAAATTCAACGATTCCCCATCTCAGCCCAGAAAGCAGGTAGAACATCTTTTGTGGTGACTTTCAGCTGCGTACCGGGGTAGTGTAAAAACTACCAACAGAACTCGTTTCTGGCACCTTCCCCGGTGGAGTTGTGCATGGGGTGTGTTTGGAACTTTTTGTCACCAGCCGAGACCAAAATTCAGCGTTTCCCCATCTCAGCCCAGAAAGCAGGTAGAACAACTTTTGTGGTGCCTTTCAGCTGCCTACCAGGGTAGTGTAAAAACTACTAACAGAACTCGTTGCTGGCACCTTCCGCGGTGGAGTTGTGCATGGGGTGTGTTTGGAACATTTTGTCACCAGCCGAGTCCTAAATTCAGCGATTCCCCATCTCAGCCCAGAAAGCAGGTAGAACAAGTTTTGTGGTGCCTTTCAGCTGTCTACCGGGGTAGTGTAAAAAGTACCAAGAGAACTCGTTTCTGGCACCTTCCCCGGTGGAGTTGTGCATGGGGTGTGTTTGGAGCATTTTGTCACCAGCCGACTCTAAAATTCATCGTTTCCCCATCTCAGCCCAGAAAGCAGGTAGAACAAATTTTATGGTGCCTTTCAGATGCCTACCGGGGTATTTAAAAACTACCAAGAGAACTCGTTTCTGGCACTTTCCCCGGTGGAGTTGTGCATGGGGTGTGTTTGGAACATTTTGTCACCAGCCGAGACCAAAATTCAGCCATTCCCCATCTCAGCCCAGAAAGCAGGTAGAACAAGTTTTGTGGTGACTTTCAGCTGTCTACCGGGGTAGTGTAAAAAGTACCAGTAGAACTCCTTTCTGGCACTTTCCCCGGTGGAGTTGTGCATGGGGTGTGTTTGGAACATTTTGTCACCAGCCGACTCCAAAATTCAGCGATTCCCCATCTCAGCCCAGAAAGCAGGTAGAACAAGTTTTGTGGTGACTTTCAGCTGTCTACCGGGGTAGTGTAAAAAGTACCAGTAGAACTCCTTTCTGGCACTTTCCCCGGTGGAGTTGTGCATGGGGTGTGTTTGGAACATTTTGTCAGGAGCCGAGTCCAAAATTCAGCGATTCCCCATCTCAGCCCAGAAAGCAGGTAGAACAAGTTTTGTGGTGCCTTTCAGCTGCCTACCGGGGTAGTGTAAAAAGTACCAGTAGAACTCGTTTCTGGCACTTTCCCCGGTGGAGTTGTGCATGGGGTGTGTTTGGAACATTTTGTCACCAGCCGAGACCAAAATTCAGCGATTCCCCATCTCAGCCCAGAAAGCAGGTAGAACAAGTTTTGTGGTGCCTTTCAGCTGCCTACCGGGGTAGTGTAAAAACTACTAAGAGAACTCCTTTCTGGCACCTTCCCCGGTGGAGTTGTGCATGGGGTGTGTTTGGAGCATTTTCTCACCAGCCGACTCTAAAATTCAGCGATTCCCCATCTCAGCCCAGAAAGCAGGTAGAACAACTTTTGTGGTGCAGTGTAAAAACTACTAAGAAAACTCCTTTCTGGCATCTTCCCCGGTGGAGTTGTGCATGGGGTGTGTTTGGAACATTTTGTCACCAGCCGAGACCAAAATTCAGCGCTTCCCCATCTCAGCCCAGAAAGAAGGTAGAACAACTTTTGTGGTGACTTTCAGCTGTCTACCGGGGTAGTGTAAAAAGTACCAGTAGAACTCCTTTCTGGCACTTTCCCCGGTGGAGTTGTGCATGGGGTGTGTTTGGAACATTTTGTCAGCAGCTGAGGCCAAAATTCAGCCATTCCCCATCTCAGCCCAGAAAGCAGGTAGAACAAGTTTTGTGGTGCCTTTCAGCTGCCTACCGGGGTAGTGTAAAAACTACCAAGAGAACTCCTTTCTGGCACCTTCCCCGGTGGAGTTGTGCATGGGGTGTGTTTGGAACATTTTGTCTCCAGCTGAGACCAAAATTCAGCCATTCCCCATCTCAGCCCAGAAAGCAGGTAGAACATCTTTTGTGGTGACTTTCAGCTGCCTACCGGGGTACTATAAAATCTACCAACAGAACTCGTTTCTGGCACCTTCCGCGGTGGAGTTGTACATGGGGTGTGTTTGGAACATTTTGTCACCAGCCGAGTCCAAAATTCAGCGATTCCCCATCTCAGCCCAGAAAGCAGGTAGAACAAGTTTTGTGGTGCCTTTCAGCTGTCTACCGGGGTAGTGTAAAAAGTACCAGTAGTACTCGTATTTGACACTTTCCCGGGTGGAGTTGTGCATGGGGTGTGTTTGGAACATTTTGTCCGGAGCCGAGACCAAAATTCATCGTTTCCCCATCTCAGCCCAGAAAGCAGGTAGAACAACTTTTGTGGTGCCTTTCAGCTGTCTACTGGGGTAGTGTAAAAAGTACCAGTAGAACTCGTTTCTGGCACTTTCCCCGGTGGAGTTGTGCATGGGGTGTGTTTGGAACATTTTGTCACCAGCCGAGACCAAAATTCAGTGATTCCCCATCTCAGCCCAGAAAGCAGGTAGAACAAATTTTGTGGTGACTTTCAGATGCCTACCGGGGTAGTGTAAAAAGTACCAGTAGAACTCGTTTCTGGCACTTTCCCCGGTGGAGATGTGCATGGGGTGTGTATGGAACATTTTGTCTCCAGCGGAGACCAAAAGTCAGCCATTCCCCATCTCAGCCCAGAAAGCAGGTAGAACAAGTTTTGTGGTGCCTTTCAGCTGTCTACCGGGGTAGTGTAAAAAGTACCAGTAGAACTCGTTTTTGGCACTTTCCCCGGTGGAGTTGTGCATGGGGTGTGTTTGGAACATTTTGTCACCAGCCGAGTCCAAAATTCAGCCATTCCCCATCTCAGCCCAGAAAGCAGGTAGAACAAGTTTTGTGGTGTCTTTCAGCTGCCTACCGGGGTAGTGTAAAAAGTACCAGTAGAACTCGTTTCTGGCACTTTCCCCGGTGGAGTTGTGCATGGGGTGTGTTTGGAACATTTTGTCACCAGCCGAGACCAAAATTCAGCCATTCCCCATCTCAGCCCAGAAAGCAGGTAGAACAAGTTTTGTGGTGCCTTTCAGCTGCCTACCGGGGTAGTGTAAAAAGTACCAGTAGAACTCGTTTCTGGCACTTTCCCCGGTGGAGTTGTGCATGGGGTGTGTTTGGAACATTTTGTCACCAGCCGAGACCAAAATTCAGCGATTCCCCATCTCAGCCCAGAAAGCAGGTAGAACAAGTTTTGTGGTGCCTTTCAGCTGCCTACCGGGGTAGTGTAAAAACTACTAAGAGAACTCCTTTCTGGCACCTTCCCCGGTGGAGTTGTGCATGGGGTGTGTTTGGAGCATTTTCTCACCAGCCGACTCTAAAATTCAGCGATTCCCCATCTCAGCCCAGAAAGCAGGTAGAACAACTTTTGTGGTGCAGTGTAAAAACTACTAAGAAAACTCCTTTCTGGCATCTTCCCCGGTGGAGTTGTGCATGGGGTGTGTTTGGAACATTTTGTCACCAGCCGAGACCAAAATTCAGCGCTTCCCCATCTCAGCCCAGAAAGAAGGTAGAACAAGTTTTGTGGTGACTTTCAGCTGTCTACCGGGGTAGTGTAAAAAGTACCAGTAGAACTCCTTTCTGGCACTTTCCCCGGTGGAGTTGTGCATGGGGTGTGTTTGGAACATTTTGTCACCAGCCGAGACCAAAATTCAGCCATTCCCCATCTCAGCCCAGAAAGCAGGTAGAACAAGTTTTTTGGTGCCTTTCAGCTGCCTACCGGGGTAGTGTAAAAAACTACTAACAGAACTCGTTTCTGGCACCTTCCCCGGTGGAGTTGTGCATGGGGTGTGTTTGGAACATTTTGTCAGGAGCCGAGTCCAAAATTCAGCGATTCCCCATCTCAGCCCAGAAAGCAGGTAGAACATCTTTTGTGGTGCCTTTCAGATGCCTACCGGGGTAGTGTAAAAACTACCAACAGAACTCCTTTCTGGCACCTTCCGCGGTGGAGTTGTGCATGGGGTGTGTTTGGAACATTTTGTCTCCAGCTGAGACCAAAATTCAACGATTCCCCATCTCAGCCCAGAAAGCAGGTAGAACATCTTTTGTGGTGACTTTCAGCTGCCTACCGGGGTAGTGTAAAAACTACCAACAGAACTCGTTTCTGGCACCTTCCGCGGTGGAGTTGTGCATGGGGTGTGTTTGGAACATTTTGTCACCAGCCGAGACCAAAATTCAGCCATTCCCCATCTCAGCCCAGAAAGCAGGTAGAACAAATTTGTGGTGCCTTTCAGCTGTCTACCGGGGTAGTGTAAAAACTGCCAAGAGAACTCGTTTCTGGCACCTTCCGCGGTAGAGTTGTGCATGGGGTGTGTTTGGAACATTTTGTCACCAGCCGAGACCAAAATTCAGCGTTTCCCCATCTCAGCCCAGAAAGCAGGTAGAACAAGTTTTGTGGTGACTTTCAGCTGTCTACCGGGGTAGTGTAAAAAGTACCAGTAGAACTCGTTTCTGGCACTTTCCCCGGTGGAGTTGTGCATGGGGTGTGTTTGGAACATTTTGTCAGGAGCCGAGACCAAAATTCAGCCATTCCCCATCTCAGCCCAGAAAGCAGGTAGAACAACTTTTGTGGTGCAGTGTAAAAACTACTAACAGAACTCGTTTCTGGCACTTTCCGCGGTGGAGTTGTGCATGGGGTGTGTTTGGAACATTTTGTCACCAGCCGAGTCCAAAATTCAGCGATTCCCCATCTCAGCCCAGAAAGCAGGTAGAACAAGTTTTGTGGTGCCTTTCAGCTGTCTACCGGGGTAGTGTAAAAAGTACCAGTAGAACTCGTTTCTGGCACCTTCCCCGGTGGAGTTGTGCATGGGGTGTGTTTGGAGCATTTTCTCACCAGCCGACTCTAAAATTCATCGTTTCCCCATCTCAGCCCAGAAAGCAGGTAGAACAAATTTTATGGTGCCTTTCAGATGCCTACCGGGGTATTTAAAAACTAACAACAGAACTCGTTTCTGGCACTTTCCCCGGTGGAGTTGTGCATGGGGTGTGTTTGGAACATTTTGTCACCAGCCGAGACCAAAATTCAGCGCTTCCCCATCTCAGCCCAGAAAGCAGGTAGAACAAGTTTTGTGGTGACTTTCAGCTGTCTACCGGGGTAGTGTAAAAAGTACCAGTAGAACTCCTTTCTGGCACTTTCCCCGGTGGAGTTGTGCATGGGGTGTGTTTGGAACATTTTGTCAGGAGCCGAGTCCAAAATTCAGCGATTCCCCATCTCAGCCCAGAAAGCAGGTAGAACATCTTTTGTGGTGCCTTTCAGCTGCGTACCGGGGTAGTGTAAAAACTACCAACAGAACTCGTTTCTGGCACCTTCCCCGGTGGAGTTGTGCATGGGGTGTGTTTGGAACATTTTGTCACCAGCCGAGACCAAAATTCAGCGATTCCCCATCTCAGCCCAGAAAGCAGGTAGAACAACTTTTGTGGTGCCTTTCAGCTGCCTACCAGGGTAGTGTAAAAACTACTAACAGAACTCGTTGCTGGCACCTTCCGCGGTGGAGTTGTGCATGGGGTGTGTTTGGAACATTTTGTCACCAGCCGAGTCCTAAATTCAGCGATTCCCCATCTCAGCCCAGAAAGCAGGTAGAACAAGTTTTGTGGTGCCTTTCAGCTGTCTACCGGGGTAGTGTAAAAAGTACCAAGAGAACTCGTTTCTGGCACCTTCCCCGGTGGAGTTGTGCATGGGGTGTGTTTGGAGCATTTTGTCACCAGCCGACTCTAAAATTCATCGTTTCCCCATCTCAGCCCAGAAAGCAGGTAGAACAAATTTTATGGTGCCTTTCAGATGCCTACCGGGGTATTTAAAAACTAACAACAGAACTCGTTTCTGGCACTTTCCCCGGTGGAGTTGTGCATGGGGTGTGTTTGGAACATTTTGTCACCAGCCGAGACCAAAATTCAGCCATTCCCCATCTCAGCCCAGAAAGCAGGTAGAACAAGTTTTGTGGTGACTTTCAGCTGTCTACCGGGGTAGTGTAAAAAGTACCAGTAGAACTCCTTTCTGGCACTTTCCCCGGTGGAGTTGTGCATGGGGTGTGTTTGGAACATTTTGTCACCAGCCGAGTCCAAAATTCAGCGATTCCCCATCTCAGCCCAGAAAGCAGGTAGAACAAGTTTTGTGGTGACTTTCAGCTGTCTACCGGGGTAGTGTAAAAAGTACCAGTAGAACTCCTTTCTGGCACTTTCCCCGGTGGAGTTGTGCATGGGGTGTGTTTGGAACATTTTATCAGGAGCCGAGTCCAAAATTCAGCGATTCCCCATCTCAGCCCAGAAAGCAGGTAGAACAAGTTTTGTGGTGCCTTTCAGCTGCCTACCGGGGTAGTGTAAAAAGTACCAGTAGAACTCGTTTCTGGCTCTTTCCCCGGTGGAGTTGTGCATGGGGTGTGTTTGGAACATTTTGTCACCAGCCGAGACCAAAATTCAGCGATTCCCCATCTCAGCCCAGAAAGCAGGTAGAACAAGTTTTGTGGTGCCTTTCAGCTGCCTACCGGGGTAGTGTAAAAACTACTAAGAGAACTCCTTTCTGGCACCTTCCCCGGTGGAGTTGTGCATGGGGTGTGTTTGGAGCATTTTCTCACCAGCCGACTCTAAAATTCAGCGATTCCCCATCTCAGCCCAGAAAGCAGGTAGAACAACTTTTGTGGTGCAGTGTAAAAACTACTAAGAAAACTCCTTTCTGGCATCTTCCCCGGTGGAGTTGTGCATGGGGTGTGTTTGGAACATTTTGTCACCAGCCGAGACCAAAATTCAGCGCTTCCCCATCTCAGCCCAGAAAGAAGGTAGAACAAGTTTTGTGGTGACTTTCAGCTGTCTACCGGGGTAGTGTAAAAAGTACCAGTAGAACTCCTTTCTGGCACTTTCCCCGGTGGAGTTGTGCATGGGGTGTGTTTGGAACATTTTGTCAGGAGCCGAGTCCAAAATTCAGCGATTCCCCATCTCAGCCCAGAAAGCAGGTAGAACAAGTTTTGTGGTGCCTTTCAGCTGCCTACCGGGGTAGTGTAAAAAACTACTAACAGAACTCGTTTCTGGCACCTTCCCCGGTGGAGTTGTGCATGGGGTGTGTTTGGAACATTTTGTCAGGAGCCGAGACCAAAATTCAGCGCTTGTAGAACAAGTTTTGTGGTGACTTTCAGCTGTCTACCGGGGTAGTGTAAAAAGTACCAGTAGAACTCCTTTCTGGCACTTTCCCCGGTGGAGTTGTGCATGGGGTGTGTTTGGAACATTTTGTCAGGAGCCGAGTCCAAAATTCAGCGATTCCCCATCTCAGCCCAGAAAGCAGGTAGAACAAGTTTTGTGGTGCCTTTCAGCTGCCTACCGGGGTAGTGTAAAAAGTACCAGTAGAACTCGTTTCTGGCACTTTCTCCGGTGGAGTTGTGCATGGGGTGTGTTTGGAACATTTTGTCACCAGCCGAGACCAAAATTCAGCGATTCCCCATCTCAGCCCAGAAAGCAGGTAGAACAAGTTTTGTGGTGCCTTTCAGCTGTCTACCGGGGTAGTGTAAAAACTACTAAGAGAACTCCTTTCTGGCACCTTCCCCGGTGGAGTTGTGCATGGGGTGTGTTTGGAGCATTTTCTCACCAGCCGACTCTAAAATTCAGCGATTCCCCATCTCAGCCCAGAAAGCAGGTAGAACAACTTTTGTGGTGCAGTGTAAAAACTACTAAGAAAACTCCTTTCTGGCATCTTCCCCGGTGGAGTTGTGCATGGGGTGTGTTTGGAACATTTTGTCACCAGCCGAGACCAAAATTCAGCGCTTCCCCATCTCAGCCCAGAAAGAAGGTAGAACAAGTTTTGTGGTGACTTTCAGCTGTCTACCGGGGTAGTGTAAAAAGTACCAGTAGAACTCCTTTCTGGCACTTTCCCCGGTGGAGTTGTGCATGGGGTGTGTTTGGAACATTTTGTCACCAGCCGAGACCAAAATTCAGCCATTCCCCATCTCAGCCCAGAAAGCAGGTAGAACATCTTTTGTGGTGCCTTTCAGCTGTCTACCGGGGTAGTGTAAAAACTACCAACAGAACTCCTTTCTGGCACCTTCCGCGGTGGAGTTGTGCATGGGGTGTGTTTGGAACATTTTGTCACCAGCTGAGACCAAAATTCAACGATTCCCCATCTCAGCCCAGAAAGCAGGTAGAACATCTTTTGTGGTGCCTTTCAGCTGCGTACCGGGGTAGTGTAAAAACTACCAACAGAACTCGTTTCTGGCACCTTCCCCGGTGGAGTTGTGCATGGGGTGTGTTTGGAACTTTTTGTCACCAGCCGAGACCAAAATTCAGCGTTTCCCCATCTCAGCCCAGAAAGCAGGTAGAACAACTTTTGTGGTGCCTTTCAGCTGCCTACCAGGGTAGTGTAAAAACTACTAACAGAACTCGTTGCTGGCACCTTCCGCGGTGGAGTTGTGCATGGGGTGTGTTTGGAACATTTTGTCACCAGCCGAGTCCTAAATTCAGCGATTCCCCATCTCAGCCCAGAAAGCAGGTAGAACAAGTTTTGTGGTGCCTTTCAGCTGTCTACCGGGGTAGTGTAAAAAGTACCAAGAGAACTCGTTTCTGGCACCTTCCCCGGTGGAGTTGTGCATGGGGTGTGTTTGGAGCATTTTGTCACCAGCCGACTCTAAAATTCATCGTTTCCCCATCTCAGCCCAGAAAGCAGGTAGAACAAATTTTATGGTGCCTTTCAGATGCCTACCGGGGTATTTAAAAACTAACAACAGAACTCGTTTCTGGCACTTTCCCCGGTGGAGTTGTGCATGGGGTGTGTTTGGAACATTTTGTCACCAGCCGAGACCAAAATTCAGCCATTCCCCATCTCAGCCCAGAAAGCAGGTAGAACAAGTTTTGTGGTGACTTTCAGCTGTCTACCGGGGTAGTGTAAAAAGTACCAGTAGAACTCCTTTCTGGCACTTTCCCCGGTGGAGTTGTGCATGGGGTGTGTTTGGAACATTTTGTCACCAGCCGAGTCCAAAATTCAGCGATTCCCCATCTCAGCCCAGAAAGCAGGTAGAACAAGTTTTGTGGTGACTTTCAGCTGTCTACCGGGGTAGTGTAAAAAGTACCAGTAGAACTCCTTTCTGGCACTTTCCCCGGTGGAGTTGTGCATGGGGTGTGTTTGGAACATTTTATCAGGAGCCGAGTCCAAAATTCAGCGATTCCCCATCTCAGCCCAGAAAGCAGGTAGAACAAGTTTTGTGGTGCCTTTCAGCTGTCTACCGGGGTAGTGTAAAAAGTACCAGTAGAACTCGTTTCTGGCACTTTCCCCGGTGGAGTTGTGCATGGGGTGTGTTTGGAACATTTTGTCACCAGCCGAGACCAAAATTCAGCGATTCCCCATCTCAGCCCAGAAAGCAGGTAGAACAAGTTTTGTGGTGCCTTTCAGCTGCCTACCGGGGTAGTGTAAAAACTACTAAGAGAACTCCTTTCTGGCACCTTCCCCGGTGGAGTTGTGCATGGGGTGTGTTTGGAGCATTTTCTCACCAGCCGACTCTAAAATTCAGCGATTCCCCATCTCAGCCCAGAAAGCAGGTAGAACAACTTTTGTGGTGCAGTGTAAAAACTACTAAGAAAACTCCTTTCTGGCATCTTCCCCGGTGGAGTTGTGCATGGGGTGTGTTTGGAACATTTTGTCACCAGCCGAGACCAAAATTCAGCGCTTCCCCATCTCAGCCCAGAAAGAAGGTAGAACAAGTTTTGTGGTGACTTTCAGCTGTCTACCGGGGTAGTGTAAAAAGTACCAGTAGAACTCCTTTCTGGCACTTTCCCCGGTGGAGTTGTGCATGGGGTGTGTTTGGAACATTTTTTCACCAGCCGAGTCCAAAATTCAGCGATTCCCCATCTCAGCCCAGAAAGCAGGTAGAACAAGTTTTGTGGTGCCTTTCAGCTGCCTACCGGGGTAGTGTAAAAAACTACTAACAGAACTCGTTTCTGGCACCTTCCCCGGTGGAGTTGTGCATGGGGTGTGTTTGGAACATTTTGTCAGGAGCCGAGACCAAAATTCAGCGCTTCCCCATCTCAGCCCAGAAAGCAGGTAGAACAAGTTTTGTGGTGACTTTCAGCTGTCTACCGGGGTAGTGTAAAAAGTACCAGTAGAACTCCTTTCTGGCACTTTCCCCGGTGGAGTTGTGCATGGGGTGTGTTTGGAACATTTTGTCAGGAGCCGAGTCCAAAATTCAGCGATTCCCCATCTCAGCCCAGAAAGCAGGTAGAACAAGTTTTGTGGTGCCTTTCAGCTGCCTACCGGGGTAGTGTAAAAAGTACCAGTAGAACTCGTTTCTGGCACTTTCTCCGGTGGAGTTGTGCATGGGGTGTGTTTGGAACATTTTGTCACCAGCCGAGACCAAAATTCAGCGATTCCCCATCTCAGCCCAGAAAGCAGGTAGAACAAGTTTTGTGGTGCCTTTCAGCTGTCTACCGGGGTAGTGTAAAAACTACTAAGAGAACTCCTTTCTGGCACCTTCCCCGGTGGAGTTGTGCATGGGGTGTGTTTGGAGCATTTTCTCACCAGCCGACTCTAAAATTCAGCGATTCCCCATCTCAGCCCAGAAAGCAGGTAGAACAACTTTTGTGGTGCAGTGTAAAAACTACTAAGAAAACTCCTTTCTGGCATCTTCCCCGGTGGAGTTGTGCATGGGGTGTGTTTGGAACATTTTGTCACCAGCCGAGACCAAAATTCAGCGCTTCCCCATCTCAGCCCAGAAAGAAGGTAGAACAAGTTTTGTGGTGACTTTCAGCTGTCTACCGGGGTAGTGTAAAAAGTACCAGTAGAACTCCTTTCTGGCACTTTCCCCGGTGGAGTTGTGCATGGGGTGTGTTTGGAACATTTTGTCACCAGCCGAGACCAAAATTCAGCCATTCCCCATCTCAGCCCAGAAAGCAGGTAGAACAAGTTTTTTGGTGCCTTTCAGCTGCCTACCGGGGTAGTGTAAAAAACTACTAACAGAACTCGTTTCTGGCACCTTCCCCGGTGGAGTTGTGCATGGGGTGTGTTTGGAACATTTTGTCAGGAGCCGAGTCCAAAATTCAGCGATTCCCCATCTCAGCCCAGAAAGCAGGTAGAACATCTTTTGTGGTGCCTTTCAGATGCCTACCGGGGTAGTGTAAAAACTACCAACAGAACTCCTTTCTGGCACCTTCCGCGGTGGAGTTGTGCATGGGGTGTGTTTGGAACATTTTGTCTCCAGCTGAGACCAAAATTCAACGATTCCCCATCTCAGCCCAGAAAGCAGGTAGAACATCTTTTGTGGTGACTTTCAGCTGCCTACCGGGGTAGTGTAAAAACTACCAACAGAACTCATTTCTGGCACCTTCCGCGGTGGAGTTGTGCATGGGGTGTGTTTGGAACATTTTGTCACCAGCCGAGACCAAAATTCAGCCATTCCCCATCTCAGCCCAGAAAGCAGGTAGAACAAATTTGTGGTGCCTTTCAGCTGTCTACCGGGGTAGTGTAAAAACTGCCAAGAGAACTCGTGTCTGGCACCTTCCGCGGTAGAGTTGTGCATGGGGTGTGTTTGGAACATTTTGTCACCAGCCGAGACCAAAATTCAGCGTTTCCCCATCTCAGCCCAGAAAGCAGGTAGAACAAGTTTTGTGGTGACTTTCAGCTGTCTACCGGGGTAGTGTAAAAAGTACCAGTAGAACTCGTTTCTGGCACTTTCCCCGGTGGAGTTGTGCATGGGGTGTGTTTGGAACATTTTGTCAGGAGCCGAGACCAAAATTCAGCCATTCCCCATCTCAGCCCAGAAAGCAGGTAGAACAACTTTTGTGGTGCCTTTCAGATGCCTACCAGGGTAGTGTAAAAACTACTAACAGAACTCGTTTCTGGCACTTTCCGCGGTGGAGTTGTGCATGGGGTGTGTTTGGAACATTTTGTCACCAGCCGAGTCCAAAATTCAGCGATTCCCCATCTCAGCCCAGAAAGCAGGTAGAACAAGTTTTGTGGTGCCTTTCAGCTGTCTACCGGGGTAGTGTAAAAAGTACCAGTAGAACTCGTTTCTGGCACCTTCCCCGGTGGAGTTGTGCATGGGGTGTGTTTGGAGCATTTTCTCACCAGCCGACTCTAAAATTCATCGTTTCCCCATCTCAGCCCAGAAAGCAGGTAGAACAAATTTTATGGTGCCTTTCAGATGCCTACCGGGGTATTTAAAAACTAACAACAGAACTCGTTTCTGGCACTTTCCCCGGTGGAGTTGTGCATGGGGTGTGTTTGGAACATTTTGTCACCAGCCGAGACCAAAATTCAGCGCTTCCCCATCTGAGCCCAGAAAGCAGGTAGAACAAGTTTTGTGGTGACTTTCAGCTGTCTACCGGGGTAGTGTAAAAAGTACCAGTAGAACTCCTTTCTGGCACTTTCCCCGGTGGAGTTGTGCATGGGGTGTGTTTGGAACATTTTGTCAGGAGCCGAGACCAAAATTCAGCCATTCCCCATCTCAGCCCAGAAAGCAGGTAGAACAACTTTTGTGGTGCCTTTCAGCTGCCTACCAGGGTAGTGTAAAAACTACTAACAGAACTCGTTTCTGGCACTTTCCGCGGTGGAGTTGTGCATGGGGTGTGTTTGGAACATTTTGTCACCAGCCGAGTCCAAAATTCAGCGATTCCCCATCTCAGCCCAGAAAGCAGGTAGAACAAGTTTTGTGGTGCCTTTCAGCTGTCTACCGGGGTAGTGTAAAAAGTACCAGTAGAACTCGTTTCTGGCACCTTCCCCGGTGGAGTTGTGCATGGGGTGTGTTTGGAGCATTTTCTCAACAGCCGAGTCTAAAATTCATCGTTTCCCCATCTCAGCCCAGAAAGCAGGTAGAACAAATTTTATGGTGCCTTTCAGATGCCTACCGGGGTATTTAAAAACTAACAACAGAACTCGTTTCTGGCACTTTCCCCGGTGGAGTTGTGCATGGGGTGTGTTTGGAACATTTTGTCACCAGCCGAGACCAAAATTCAGCGCTTCCCCATCTCAGCCCAGAAAGCAGGTAGAACAAGTTTTGTGGTGACTTTCAGCTGTCTACCGGGGTAGTGTAAAAAGTACCAGTAGAACTCCTTTCTGGCACTTTCCCCGGTGGAGTTGTGCATGGGGTGTGTTTGGAACATTTTGTCAGGAGCCGAGTCCAAAATTCAGCGATTCCCCATCTCAGCCCAGAAAGCAGGTAGAACATCTTTTGTGGTGCCTTTCAGCTGTCTACCGGGGTAGTGTAAAAACTACCAACAGAACTCCTTTCTGGCACCTTCCGCGGTGGAGTTGTGCATGGGGTGTGTTTGGAACATTTTGTCACCAGCTGAGACCAAAATTCAACGATTCCCCATCTCAGCCCAGAAAGCAGGTAGAACATCTTTTGTGGTGACTTTCAGCTGCGTACCGGGGTAGTGTAAAAACTACCAACAGAACTCGTTTCTGGCACCTTCCCCGGTGGAGTTGTGCATGGGGTGTGTTTGGAACTTTTTGTCACCAGCCGAGACCAAAATTCAGCGTTTCCCCATCTCAGCCCAGAAAGCAGGTAGAACAACTTTTGTGGTGCCTTTCAGCTGCCTACCAGGGTAGTGTAAAAACTACTAACAGAACTCGTTGCTGGCACCTTCCGCGGTGGAGTTGTGCATGGGGTGTGTTTGGAACATTTTGTCACCAGCCGAGTCCTAAATTCAGCGATTCCCCATCTCAGCCCAGAAAGCAGGTAGAACAAGTTTTGTGGTGCCTTTCAGCTGTCTACCGGGGTAGTGTAAAAAGTACCAAGAGAACTCGTTTCTGGCACCTTCCCCGGTGGAGTTGTGCATGGGGTGTGTTTGGAGCATTTTGTCACCAGCCGACTCTAAAATTCATCGTTTCCCCATCTCAGCCCAGAAAGCAGGTAGAACAAATTTTATGGTGCCTTTCAGATGCCTACCGGGGTATTTAAAAACTAACAACAGAACTCGTTTCTGGCACTTTCCCCGGTGGAGTTGTGCATGGGGTGTGTTTGGAACATTTTGTCACCAGCCGAGTCCAAAATTCAGCGATTCCCCATCTCAGCCCAGAAAGCAGGTAGAACAAGTTTTGTGGTGCCTTTCAGCTGCCTACCGGGGTAGTGTAAAAAACTACTAACAGAACTCGTTTCTGGCACCTTCCCCGGTGGAGTTGTGCATGGGGTGTGTTTGGAACATTTTGTCAGGAGCCGAGACCAAAATTCAGCCATTCCCCATCTCAGCCCAGAAAGCAGGTAGAACATCTTTTGTGGTGCCTTTCAGCTGCCTACTGGGGTATTGTAAAAAGTACCAGTAGAACTCGTTTCTGGCACTTTCCCCGGTGGAGTTGTGCATGGGGTGTGTTTGGAACATTTTGTCAGGAGCCGAGACCAAAATTCAGCCATTCCCCATCTCAGCCCAGAAAGCAGGTAGAACAACTTTTGTGGTGCCTTTCAGCTGTCTACCGGGGTAGCGTAAAAAGTACCAGTAGAACTCGTTTTTGGCACTTTCCCCGGTGGAATTGTGCATGGGGTGTGTTTGGAACATTTTGTCACCAGCCGAGACCAAAATTCAGCCATTCCCCATCTCAGCCCAGAAAGCAGGTAGAACAAGTTTTGTGGTGCCTTTCAGCTGCCTACCGGGGTAGTGTAAAAACTACCAAGAGAACTCGTTTCTGGAACCTTCCCCGGTGGAGTTGTGCATGGGGTGTGTTTGGAACATTTTGTCATGAGCCGAGTCCAAAATTCAGCGATTCCCCATCTCAGCCTAGAAAGCAGGTAGAACAACTTTTGTGGTGCCTTTCAGCTGTCTACCGGGGTAGTGTAAAAAGTACCAGTAGAACTCGTTTCTGGCTCTTTCCCCGGTGGAGTTGTGCATGGGGTGTGTTTGGAACATTTTGTCAGGAGCCGAGACCAAAATTCAGCCATTCCCCATCTCAGCCCAGAAAGCAGGTAGATCAAGTTTTGTGGTGCCTTTCAGCTGTCTACCGGGGTAGCGTAAAAAGTACCAGTAGAACTCGTTTCCGGCACTTTCCCCGGTGGAGTTGTGCATGGGGTGTGTTTGGAACATTTTGTAAGGAGCCGAGACCAAAATTCAGCCATTCCCCATCTCAGCCCAGAAAGCAGGTAGAACAACTTTTGTGGTGCCTTTCAGCTGTCTACTGGGGTAGTGTAAAAAGTACCAGTAGAACTCGTTTCTGGCACTTTCCCCGGTGGAGATGTGCATGGGGTGTGTTTGGAACATTTTGTCAGGAGCCGAGACCAAAATTCAGCCATTCCCCATCTCAGCCCAGAAAGCAGGTAGATCAAGTTTTGTGGTGCCTTTCAGCTGTCTACCGGGGTAGTGTAAAAAGTACCAGTAGAACTCGTTTCTGGCACTTTCCCCGGTGGAGTTGTGCATGGGGTGTGTTTGGAACATTTTGTCAGGAGCCGAGACCAAAATTCAGCGATTCCCCATCTCAGCCCAGAAAGCAGGTAGAACAAGTTTTGTGGTGCCTTTCAGCTGCCTACCGGGGTAGTGTAAAATCTACCAAGAGAACTCGTTTCTGGCACCTTCCCCGGTGGAGTTGTGCATGGGGTGTGTTTGGAACATTTTGTCACCAGCCGAGTCCAAAATTCAGCGATTCCCCATCTCAGCCCAGAAAGCAGGTAGAACAAGTTTTGTGGTGCCTTTCAGCTGCCTACCGGGGTAGTGTAAAAACTACCAACAGAACTCGTTTCTGGCACCTTCCGCGGTGGAGTTGTGCATGGGGTGTGTTTGGAACATTTTGTCACCAGCCGAGACCAAAATTCAGCGATTCCCCATCTCAGCCCAGAAAGCAGGTAGAACAAGTTTTGTGGTGCCTTTCAGCTGTCTACCGGGGTAGTGTAAAAAGTACCAGTAGAACTCCTTTCTGGCACTTTCCCCGGTGGAGATGTGCATGGGGTGTGTTTGGAACATTTTGTCAGGAGCCGAGACCAAAATTCAGCCATTCCCCATCTCAGCCCAGAAAGCAGGTAGAACAAGTTTTGTGGTGCCTTTCAGCTGTCTACCGGGGTAGTGTAAAAAGTACCAGTAGAACTCGTTTCTGGCACTTTCCCCGGTGGAGTTGTGCATGGGGTGTGTTTGGAACATTTTGTCTCCAGCCGAGACCAAAATTCAGCCATTCCCCATCTCAGCCCAGAAAGCAGGTAGAACATCTTTTGTGGTGCCTTTCAGCTGTCTACCGGGGTAGTGTAAAAAGTACCAGTAGAACTCGTTTTTTGCACTTTCCCCGGTGGAGTTGTGCATGGGGTGTGTTTGGAACATTTTGTCACCAGCCGAGACCAAAATTCAGCGATTCCCCATCTCAGCCCAGAAAGCAGGTAGAACAAGTTTTGTGGTGCCTTTCAGCTGCCTACCGGGGTAGTGTAAAAAGTACCAGTAGAACTCGTTTCTGGCACTTTCCCCGGTGGAGTTGTGCATGGGGTGTGTTTGGAACATTTTGTCAGGAGCCGAGACCAAAATTCAGCCATTCCCCATCTCAGCCTAGAAAGCAGGTAGAACAACTTTTGTGGTGCCTTTCAGCTGTCTACCGGGGTAGTGTAAAAACTACCAACAGAACTCCTTTCTGGCACCTTCCACGGTGGACTTGTGCATGGGGTGTGTTTGGAACATTTTTTCTCCAGCTGAGACCAAAATTCAGCGATTCCCCATCTCAGCCCAGAAAGCAGGTAGAACATCTTTTGTGGTGACTTTTAGCTGCCTACTGGGGTACTGTAAAACCTACCAACAGAACTCGTTTCTGGCACCTTCCGCGGTGGAGTTGTGCATGGGGTGTGTTTGGAACATTTTGTCACCAGCCGAGTCCAAAATTCAGCGATTCCCCATCTCAGCCCAGAAAGCAGGTAGAACAAGTTTTGTGGTGCCTTTCAGCTGCCTACCGGGGTAGTGTAAAAACTACCAAGAGAACTCGTTTCTGGCACCTTCCGCGGTGGAGTTGTGCATGGGGTGTGTTTGGAACATTTTGTCAGCAGCTGAGGCCAAAATTCAGCGTTTCCCCATCTCAGTCCAGAAAGCAGGTAGAACATCTTTTGTGGTGCCTTTCAGCTGCCTACCGGGGTAGTGTAAAAAGTACCAGTAGAACTCGTTTCTGGCACTTTCCCCGGTGGAGTTGTGTATGGGGTGTGTTTGGAACATTTTGTCATGAGCCGAGTCCAAAATTCAGCGGTTCCCCATCTCAGCCCAGAAAGCAGGTAGAACAACTTTTGTGGTGCAGTGTAAAAACTACTAAGAGAACTCCTTTCTGGCACCTTCCCCAGTGGAGTTGTGCATGGGGTGTGTTTGGAACATTTTGTCACCAGCCGAGTCCAAAATTCAGCGTTTCCCCATCTCAGCCCAGAAAGCAGGTAGAACAACTTTTGTGGTGCCTTTCAGCTGACTACCGGGGTAGTGTAAAAACTACCAACAGAACTCGTTTCTGGCACCTTCCCCGGTGGAGTTGTGCATGGGGTGTGTTTGGAACATTTTGTCACCAGCCGAGTCCAAAATTCATCGTTTCCCCATCTCAGCCCAGAAAGCATGTAGAACAAGTTTTGTGGTGCCTTTCAGCTGTCTACCGGGGAAGTGTAAAAAGTACCAGTAGAACTCGTTTCTGGCACCTTCCGCGGTGGAGTTGTGCATGGGGTGTGTTTGGAACATTTTGTCAGGAGCCGAGTCCAAAATTCAGCCATTCCCCATCTCAGCCCAGAAAGCAGGTAGAACAAGTTTTGTGGTGCCCTGCAGCTGTCTACCGGGGTAGTGTAAAAAGTAAAAGTAGAACTCATTTCTGGCACTTTCCCCGGTGGAGTTGTGCATGGGGTGTGTTTGGAACATTTTGTCAGGAGCCGAGACCAAAATTCAGCCATTCCCCATCTCAGCCCAGAAAGCAGGTAGAACAACTTTTGTGGTGCCTTTCAGCTGCCTACCGGGGTAGTGTAAAAAGTACTAACAGAACTCGTTTCTGGCACCTTCCCCGGTGGAGTTGTGCATGGGGTGTGTTTAGAACATTTTGTCTCCAGCTGAGACCAAAATTCAGCCATTCCCCATCTCAGCCCAGAAAGCAGGTAGAACATCTTTTGTGGTGACTTTCAGCTGCCTACCGGGGTACTATAAAAACTACCAACAGAACTCGTTTCTGGCACCTTCCGCGGTGGAGTTGTACATGGGGTGTGTTTGGAACATTTTGTCACCAGCCGAGTCCAAAATTCAGCGATTCCCCATCTCAGCCCAGAAAGCAGGTAGAACAAGTTTTGTGGTGCCTTTCAGCTGTCTACCGGGGTAGTGTAAAAAGTACCAGTAGTACTCGTATTTGACACTTTCCCGGGTGGAGTTGTGCATGGGGTGTGTTTGGAACATTTTGTCAGGAGCCGAGGCCAAAATTCAGCCATTCCCCATCTCAGCCCAGAAAGCAGGTAGAACAACTTTTGTGGTGCCTTTCAGCTGTCTACCGGGGTAGTGTAAAAAGTACCAGTAGAACTCGTTTTTGGCACTTTCCCCGGTGGAGTTGTGCATGGGGTGTGTTTGGAACATTTTGTCAGGAGCCGAGACCAAAATTCAGCCATTCCCCATCTCAGCCCAGAAAGCAGGTAGAACAACTTTTGTGGTGCCTTTCAGCTGCCTACCGGGGTAGTGTAAAAAGTACCAGTAGAACTCGTTTCTGGCACTTTCCCCGGTGGAGTTGTGCATGGGGTGTGTTTGGAACATTTTGTCACCAGCCGAGACCAAAATTCAGCGATTCCCCATCTCAGCCCAGAAAGCAGGTAGAAGAAGTTTTGTGGTGCCTTTCAGCTGCCTACCTGGGTAGTGTAAAAAGTACCAGTAGAACTCCTTTCTGGCACCTTCCCCGGTGGAGTTGTGCATGGGGTGTGTTTGGAACATTTTGTCTCCAGCTGAGACCAAAATTCAGCCATTCCCCATCTCAGCCGAGAAAGCAGGTAGAACATCTTTTTTGGTGACTTTCAGCTGCCTACCGGGGTACTATAAAAACTACCAACAGAACTCGTTTCTGGCACCTTCCGCGGTGGAGTTGTACATGGGGTGTGTTTGGAACATTTTGTCACCAGCCGAGTCCAAAATTCAGCGATTCCCCATCTCAGCCCAGAAAGCAGGTAGAACAAGTTTTGTGGTGCCTTTCAGCTGTCTACCGGGGTAGGGTAAAAGTACCAGTAGAACTCGTTTCTGGCACTTTCCCCGGTGGAGTTGTGCATGGGGTGTGTTTGGAACATTTTGTCAGGAGCCGAGACCAAAATTCAGCGATTCCCCATCTCAGCCCAGAAAGCAGGTAGAACAAGTTTTGTGGTGCCTTTCTGCTGTCTACCGGGGTAGTGTAAAAACTGCCAAGAGAACTCGTTTCTGGCACCTTCCGCGGTGGAGTTGTGCATGGGGTGTGTTTGGAACATTTTGTCTTCAGCTGAGACCAAAATTCAGCGTTTCCCCATCTCAGCCCAGAAAGCAGGTAGAACAAATTTTGTGGTGCCTTTCAGCTGTCTACCGGGGTAGTGTAAAAAGTACCAGTAGAACTCCTTTCTGGCACTTTCCCCGGTGGAGTTGTGCATGGGGTGTGTTTGGAACATTTTGTCAGGAGCCGAGACCAAAATTCAGACATTCCCCATCTCAGCCCAGAAAGCAGGTAGAACATCTTTTGTGGTGCCTTTCAGCTGCCTACCGGGGTAGTGTAAAAAGTACCAGTAGAACTCATTTCTGGCACTTTCCCCGGTGGAGTTGTGCATGGGGTGTGTTTGGAACATTTTGTCAGGAGCCGAGACCAAAATTCAGCGATTCCCCATCTCAGCCCAGAAAGCAGGTAGAACAACTTTTGTGGTGCCTTTCAGCTGCCTACCGGGGTACTATAAAACTACCAAGAGAACTCGTATCTGGCACTTTCCCCGGTGGAGTTGTGCATGGGGTGTGTTTGGAACATTTTGTCACCAGCCGAGTCCAAAATTCAGCGATTCCCCATCTCAGCCCAGAAAGCAGGTAGAACAAGTTTTGTGGTGCCTTTCAGCTGTCTACCGGGGTAGTGTAAAAAGTACCAGTAGTACTCGTATTTGACACTTTCCCGGGTGGAGTTGTGCATGGGGTGTGTTTGGAACATTTTGTCAGGAGCCGAGGCCAAAATTCAGCCATTCCCCATCTCAGCCCAGAAAGCAGGTAGAACAACTTTTGTGGTGCCTTTCAGCTGTCTACCGGGGTAGTGTAAAAAGTACCAGTAGAACTCGTTTTTGGCACTTTCCCCGGTGGAGTTGTGCATGGGGTGTGTTTGGAACATTTTGTCAGGAGCCGAGACCAAAATTCAGCCATTCCCCATCTCAGCCCAGAAAGCAGGTAGAACAAGTTTTGTGGTGCCTTTCAGCTGCCTACCGGGGTAGTGTAAAAAGTACCAGTAGAACTCGTTTCTGGCACTTTCCCCGGTGGAGTTGTACATGGGGTGTGTTTGGAACATTTTGTCACCAGCCGAGACCAAAATTCAGCGATTCCCCATCTCAGCCCAGAAAGCAGGTAGAAGAAGTTTTGTGGTGCCTTTCAGCTGCCTACCTGGGTAGTGTAAAAAGTACCAGTAGAACTCCTTTCTGGCACCTTCCCCGGTGGAGTTGTGCATGGGGTGTGTTTGGAACATTTTGTCACCAGCCGAGACCAAAATTCAGCCATTCCCCATCTCAGCCGAGAAAGCAGGTAGAACATCTTTTTTGGTGACTTTCAGCTGCCTACCGGGGTACTATAAAAACTACCAACAGAACTCGTTTCTGGCACCTTCCGCGGTGGAGTTGTACATGGGGTGTGTTTGGAACATTTTGTCACCAGCCGAGTCCAAAATTCAGCGATTCCCCATCTCAGCCCAGAAAGCAGGTAGAACAAGTTTTGTGGTGCCTTTCAGCTGTCTACCGGGGTAGGGTAAAAGTACCAGTAGAACTCGTTTCTGGCACTTTCCCCGGTGGAGTTGTGCATGGGGTGTGTTTGGAACATTTTGTCAGGAGCCGAGACCAAAATTCAGCGATTCCCCATCTCAGCCCAGAAAGCAGGTAGAACAAGTTTTGTGGTGCCTTTCTGCTGTCTACCGGGGTAGTGTAAAAACTGCCAAGAGAACTCGTTTCTGGCACCTTCCGCGGTGGAGTTGTGCATGGGGTGTGTTTGGAACATTTTGTCTTCAGCTGAGACCAAAATTCAGCGTTTCCCCATCTCAGCCCAGAAAGCAGGTAGAACAAATTTTGTGGTGCCTTTCAGCTGTCTACCGGGGTAGTGTAAAAAGTACCAGTAGAACTCCTTTCTGGCACTTTCCCCGGTGGAGTTGTGCATGGGGTGTGTTTGGAACATTTTGTCAGGAGCCGAGACCAAAATTCAGACATTCCCCATCTCAGCCCAGAAAGCAGGTAGAACATCTTTTGTGGTGCCTTTCAGCTGCCTACCGGGGTAGTGTAAAAAGTACCAGTAGAACTCATTTCTGGCACTTTCCCCGGTGGAGTTGTGCATGGGGTGTGTTTGGAACATTTTGTCAGGAGCCGAGACCAAAATTCAGCGATTCCCCATCTCAGCCCAGAAAGCAGGTAGAACAACTTTTGTGGTGCCTTTCAGCTGCCTACCGGGGTACTATAAAACTACCAAGAGAACTCGTATCTGGCACTTTCCCCGGTGGAGTTGTGCATGGGGTGTGTTTGGAACATTTTGTCACCAGCCGAGACCAAAATTCAGCGATTCCCCATCTCAGCCCAGAAAGCAGGTAGAACAAGTTTTGTGGTGCCTTTCAGCTGTCTACCGGGGTAGTGTAAAATGTACCAGTAGAACTCGTTTCTGGCACTTTCCCCGGTGGAGTTGTGCATGGGGTGTGTTTGGAACATTTTATCAGGAGCCGAGACCAAAATTCAGCCATTCCCCATCTCAGCCCAGAAAGCAGGTAGAACAAGTTTTGTGGTGCCTTTCAGCTGCCTACCGGGGTAGTGTAAAAAGTACCAGTAGTACTCGTTTCTGGCACTTTCCCCGGTGGAGTTGTGCATGGGGTGTGTTTGGAACATTTTGTCTGGAGCCGAGACCAAAATTCAGCGATTCCCCATCTCAGCCCAGAAAGCAGGTAGAACAAGTTTTGTGGTGCCTTTCAGCTGCCTACCGGAGTAGTGTAAAAACTACTAAGAGAACTCCTTTCTGGCACCTTCCCCGGTGGAGTTGTGCATGGGGTGTGTTTGGAACATTTTGTCACCAGCTGAGACCAAAATTCAGCCATTCCCCATCTCAGCCCAGAAAGCAGGTAGAACAAGTTTTGTGGTGCCTTTCAGCTGCCTACCTGGGTAGTGTAAATACTACCTAGAGAACTCGTTTCTGGCACCTTCCCCGGTGGAGTTGTGCATGGGGTGTGTTTGGAACATTTTGTCATGAGCCGAGTCCAAAATTCAGCGGTTCCCAATCTCAGCCCAGAAAGCAGGTAGAACAACGTTTGTGGTGCAGTGTAAAAACTACTAAGAGAACTCCTTTCTGGCACCTTCCACGGTGGAGTTGTGCATGGGGTGTTTTTGGAACATTTTGTCAGGAGCCGAGACCAAAATTCAGCCATTCCCCATCTCAGCCCAGAAAGCAGGTAGAACAAGTTTTGTGGTGCCTTTCAGCTGCCTACCGGTGTAGTGTAAAAAACTACTAACAGAACTCGTTTCTGGCACTTTCCCCGGTGGAGTTGTGCATGGGGTGTGTTTGGAACATTTTGTCACCAGCCGAGACCAAAATTCAGCGATTCCCCATCTCAGCCCAGAAAGCAGGTAGAAGAAGTTTTGTGGTGCCTTTCAGCTGCCTACCGGGGTAGTGTAAAAAGTACCAGTAGAACTCGTTTCTGGCACTTTCCCCGGTGGAGTTGTGCATGGGGTGTGTTTGGAACATTTTGTCTCCAGCTGAGACCAAAATTCAGCCATTCCCCATCTCAGCCCAGAAAGCAGGTAGAACATCTTTTGTGGTGACTTTCAGCTGCCTACCGGGGTACTATAAAAACTACCAACAGAACTCGTTTCTGGCACCTTCCGCGGTGGAGTTGTACATGGGGTGTGTTTGGAACATTTTGTCACCAGCCGAGTCCAAAATTCAGCGATTCCCCATCTCAGCCCAGAAAGCAGGTAGAACAAGTTTTGTGGTGCCTTTCAGCTGTCTACTGGGGTAATGTAAAAAGTACCAGTAGAACTCGTTTCTGGCACTTTCCCCGGTGGAGTTGTGCATGGGGTGTGTTTGGAACATTTTGTCAGGAGCCGAGACCAAAATTCAGCGATTCCCCATCTCAGCCCAGAAAGCAGGTAGAACAAGTTTTGTGGTGCCTTTCAGCTGCCTACCGGAGTAGTGTAAAAACTACTAAGAGAACTCCTTTCTGGCACCTTCCCCGGTGGAGTTGTGCATGGGGTGTGTTTGGAACATTTTGTCACCAGCTGAGACCAAAATTCAGCCATTCCCCATCTCAGCCCAGAAAGCAGGTAGAACAAGTTTTGTGGTGCCTTTCAGCTGCCTACCTGGGTAGTGTAAATACTACCTAGAGAACTCGTTTCTGGCACCTTCCCCGGTGGAGTTGTGCATGGGGTGTGTTTGGAACATTTTGTCATGAGCCGAGTCCAAAATTCAGCGGTTCCCAATCTCAGCCCAGAAAGCAGGTAGAACAACGTTTGTGGTGCAGTGTAAAAACTACTAAGAGAACTCCTTTCTGGCACCTTCCACGGTGGAGTTGTGCATGGGGTGTTTTTGGAACATTTTGTCAGGAGCCGAGACCAAAATTCAGCGATTCCCCATCTCAGCCCAGAAAGCAGGTAGAACAAGTTTTGTGGTGCCTTTCAGCTGCCTACCGGGGTATTGTAAAAAACTACTAACAGAACTCGTTTCTGGCACCTTCCCCGGTGGAGTTGTGCATGGGGTGTGTTTGGAACATTTTGTCAGGAGCCGAGACCAAAATTCAGCCATTCCCCATCTCAGCCCAGAAAGCAGGTAGAACAACTTTTGTGGTGCCTTTCAGCTGCCTACCGGGGTAGTGTAAAAAGTACCAGTAGAACTCGTTTCTGGCACTTTCCCCGGTGGAGTTGTGCATGGGGTGTGTTTGGAACATTTTGTCACCAGCCGAGACCAAAATTCAGCGATTCCCCATCTCAGCCCAGAAAGCAGGTAGAAGAAGTTTTGTGGTGCCTTTCAGCTGCCTACCGGGGTAGTGTAAAAAGTACCAGTAGAACTCGTTTCTGGCACTTTCCCCGGTGGAGTTGTGCATGGGGTGTGTTTGGAACATTTTGTCTCCAGCTGAGACCAAAATTCAGCCATTCCCCATCTCAGCCGAGAAAGCAGGTAGAACATCTTTTTTGGTGACTTTCAGCTGCCTACCGGGGTACTATAAAAACTACTAACAGAACTCGTTTCTGGCACCTTCCGCGGTGGAGTTGTACATGGGGTGTGTTTAAAACATTTTGTCACCAGCCGAGTCCAAAATTCAGCGATTCCCCATCTCAGCCCAGAAAGCAGTTAGAACAAGTTTTGTGGTGCCTTTCAGCTGTCTACCGGGGTAGTGTAAAAGTACCAGTAGAACTCGTATTTGACACTATTCCCGGGTGGAGTTGTGCATGGGGTGTGTTTGGAACATTTTGTCAGGAGCCGAGACCAAAATTCAGCGATTCCCCATCTCAGCCCAGAAAGCAGGTAGAACAAGTTTTGTGGTGCCTTTCTGCTGTCTACCGGGGTAGTGTAAAAACTGCCAAGAGAACTCGTTTCTGGCACCTTCCGCGGTGGAGTTGTGCATGGGGTGTGTTTGGAACATTTTGTCTTCAGCTGAGACCAAAATTCAGCGTTTCCCCATCTCAGCCCAGAAAGCAGGTAGAACAAATTTTGTGGTGACTTTCAGCTGTCTACCGGGGTAGTGTAAAAAGTACCAGTAGAACTCGTTTCTGGCACTTTCCCCGGTGGAGTTGTGCATGGGGTGTGTTTGGAACATTTTGTCAGGAGCCGAGACCAAAATTCAGACATTCCCCATCTCAGCCCAGAAAGCAGGTAGAACATCTTTTGTGGTGCCTTTCAGCTGCCTACCGGGGTAGTGTAAAAAGTACCAGTAGAACTCATTTCTGGCACTTTCCCCGGTGGAGTTGTGCATGGGGTGTGTTTGGAACATTTTGTCACCAGCCGAGACCAAAATTCAGCCATGCCCCATCTCAGCCCAGAAAGCAGGTAGAACAACTTTTGTGGTGCCTTTCAGCTGTCTACCGGGGTAGTGTAAAAAGTACCAGTAGAACTCGTTTCTGGCACTTTCCCCGGTGGAGTTGTGCATGGGGTGTGTTTGGAACATTCTGTCAGGAGCCGAGACCAAAATTCAGCGATTCCCCATCTCAGCCCAGAAAGCAGGTAGAACAAGTTTTGTGGTGCCTTTCAGCTGTCTACCGGGGTAGTGTAAAAAGTACCAGTAGAACTCGTTTTTGGCACTTTCCCCGGTGGAGTTGTGCATGGGGTGTGTTTGGAACATTTTGTCACCAGCTGAGGCCAAAATTCAGCGTTTCCCCATCTCAGCCCAATAAGCAGGTAGAACATCTTTTGTGGTGACTTTCAGCTGCCTACCGGGGTACTGTAAAAACTACCAACAGAACTCGTTTCTGGCACCTTCCGCGGTGGAGTTGTGCATGGGGTGTGTTTGGAACATTTTGTCACCAGCCGAGACCAAAATTTAGCGATTCCCCATCTCAGCCCAGAAAGCAGGTAGAACAACTTTTGTGGTGCCTTTCAGCTGTCTACCGGGGTAGTGTAAAAAGTACCAGTAGAACTCGTTTCTGGCACTTTCCCCGGTGGAGATGTGCATGGGGTGTGTTTGGAACATTTTGTCACCAGCTGAGACCAAAATTCAGCCATTCCCCATCTCAGCCTAGAAAGCAGGTAGAACAAGTTTTGTGGTGCCTTTCAGCTGCCTACCGGGGTAGTGTAAAAACTACCAAGAGAACTCGTTTCTGGCACCTTCCCCGGTGGAGTTGTGCATGGGGTGTGTTTGGAACATTTTGTCAGGAGCCGAGGCCAAAATTCAGCGTTTCCCCATCTCAGTCCAGAAAGCAGGTAGAACATCTTTTGTGGTGCCTTTCAGCTGTCTACCGGGGTAGTGTAAAAAGTACCAGTAGAACTCGTTTCTGGCACTTTCCCCGGTGGAGTTGTGCATGGGGTGTGTTTGGAACATTTTGTCACCAGCCGAGACCAAAATTCAGCCATTCCCCATCTCAGCCCAGAAAGCAGGTAGAACAAGTTTTGTGGTACCTTTCAGCTGTCTACCGGGGTAGTGTAAAAAGTACCAGTAGAACTCCTTTCTGGCACTTTCCCCGGTGGAGATGTGCATGGGGTGTGTTTGGAACATTTTGTCACCAGCCGAGACCAAAATTCAGCGATTCCCCATCTCAGCCCAGAAAGCAGGTAGAACAAGTTTTGTGGTGCCTTTCAGCTGTCTACCGGGGTAGTGTAAAAAGTACCAGTAGAACTCGTTTCTGGCACTTTCCCCGGTGGAGATGTGCATGGGGTGTGTTTGGAACATTTTGTCAGGAGCCGAGACCAAAATTCAGCGATTCCCCATCTCAGCCCAGAAAGCAGGTAGAACAAGTTTTGTGGTGCCTTTCAGCTGCCTACCGGGGTAGTGTAAAAACTACCAAGAGAACTCGTTTCTGGCACCTTCCCCGGTGGAGTTGTGCATGGGGTGTGTTTGGAACATTTTGTCAGGAGCCGAGGCCAAAATTCAGCGTTTCCCCATCTCAGTCCAGAAAGCAGGTAGAACATCTTTTGTGGTGCCTTTCAGCTGTCTACCGGGGTAGTGTAAAAAGTACCAGTAGAACTCCTTTCTGGCACTTTCCCCGGTGGAGTTGTGCATGGGGTGTGTTTGGAACATTTTGTCACCAGCCGAGACCAAAATTCAGCGATTCCCCATCTCAGCCCAGAAAGCAGGTAGAACAAGTTTTGTGGTGCCTTTCAGCTGCCTACCGGGGTAGTGTAAAAACTACTAACAGAACTCGTTTCTGGCACCTTCCCCGGTGGAGTTGTGCATGGGGTGTGTTTGGAACATTTTGTCACCAGCTGAGGCCAAAATTCAGCGTTTCCCCATCTCAGCCCAGAAAGCAGGTAGAACAAGTTTTGTGGTGCCTTTCAGCTGTCTACCGGGGTAGTGTAAAAAGTACCAAGAGAACTCGTTTTTGGCACTTTCCCCGGTGGAGTTGTGCATGGGGTGTGTTTGGAACATTTTGTCACCAGCCGAGTCCAAAATTCAGCGATTCCCCATCTCAGCCCAGAAAGCAGGTAGAACATCTTTTGTGGTGCCTTTCAGCTGCCTACTGGGGTAGTCTAAAAAGTACCAGTAGAACTCCTTTCTGGCACTTTCCCCGGTGGAGATGTGCATGGGGTGTGTTTGGAACATTTTGTCACCAGCCGAGTCCAAAATTCAGCGATTCCCCATCTCAGCCCAGAAAGCAGGTAGAACAAGTTTTGTGGTGCCTTTCAGCTGTCTACCGGGGTAGTGTAAAAAGTACCAGTAGAACTCGTTTCTGGCACTTTCCCCGGTGGAGTTGTGCATGGGGTGTGTTTGGAACATTTTGTCAGGAGCCGAGACCAAAATTCAGCCATTCCCCATCTCAGCCTAGAAAGCAGGTAGAACAACTTTTGTGGTGCCTTTCAGCTGTCTACCGGGGTAGTGTAAAAAGTACCAGTAGAACTGGTTTCTGGCACTTTCCCCGGTGGAGATGTGCATGGGGTGTGTTTGGAACATTTTGTCACCAGCCGAGACCAAAATTCAGCCATTCCCCATCTCAGCCCAGAAAGCAGGTAGAACAAGTTTTGTGGTGCCTTTCAGCTGTCTACCGGGGTAGTGTAAAAACTACCAAGAGAACTCGTTTCTGGCACCTTCCGCGGTGGAGTTGTGCATGGGGTGTGTTTGGAACATTTTGTCACCAGCCGAGGCCAAAATTCAGCGTTTCCCCATCTCAGCCCAGAAAGCAGGTAGAACATCTTTTGTGGTGCCTTTCAGCTGACTACCGGGGTAGTGTAAAAAGTACCAGTAGAACTCGTTTCTGGCACTTTCCCCGGTGGAGATGTGCATGGGGTGTGTTTGGAACATTTTGTCAGGAGCCGAGACCAAAATTCAGCCATTCCCCATCTCAGCCCAGAAAGCAGGTAGAACAAGTTTTGTGGTGCCTTTCAGCTGCCTACCGGGGTAGTGTAAAAACTACTAACAGAACTCGTTTCTGACACCTTCCCCGGTGGAGTTGTGCATGGGGTGTGTTTGGAACATTTTGTCACCAGCCGAGGCCAAAATTCAGCCATTCCCCATCTCAGCCCAGAAAGCAGGTAGAACAAGTTTTGTGGTGCCTTTCAGCTGTCTACCGGGGTAGTGTAAAAAGTACCAGTAGAACTCGTTTCTGGCACTTTCCCCGGTGGAGATGTGCATGGGGTGTGTTTGGAACATTTTGTCAGGAGCCGAGTCCAAAATTCAGCCATTCCCCATCTCAGCCCAGAAAGCTGGTAGAACAAATTTTGTGGTGACTTTCAGCTGTCTACTGGGGTAGTGTAAAAAGTACCAGTAGAACTCCTTTCTGGCACTTTCCCCGGTGGAGTTGTGCATGGGGTGTGTTTGGAACATTTTATCAGGAGCCGAGACCAAAATTCAGCCATTCCCCATCTCAGCCCAGAAAGCAGGTAGAACATCTTTTGTGGTGCCTTTCAGCTGTCTACCGGGGTAGTGTAAAAAGTACCAGTAGAACTCATTTCTGGCACTTTCCCCGGTGGAGTTGTGCATGGGGTGTGTTTGGAACATTTTGTCACCAGGCGAGACCAAAATTCAGCGATTCCCCATCTCAGCCCAGAAAGCAGGTAGAACAAGTTTTGTGGTGCCTTTCAGCTGCCTACCGGGGTAGTGTAAAAAGTACCAGTAGAAGTCGTTTCTGGCACTTTCCCCGGTGGAGTTGTGCATGGGGTGTGTTTGGAACATTTTGTCACCAGGCGAGACCAAAATTCAGCGATTCCCCATCTCAGCCCAGAAAGCAGGTAGAACAAGTTTTGTGGTGCCTTTCAGCTGTCTACCGGGGTAGTGTAAAAAGTACCAAGAGAACTCGTTTTTGGCACTTTCCCCGGTGGAGTTGTGCATGGGGTGTGTTTGGAACATTTTGTCACCAGCTGAGGCCAAAATTCAGCGTTTCCCCATCTCAGCCCAGAAAGCAGGTAGAACATCTTTTGTGGTGACTTTCAGCTGCCTACCGGGGTACTGTAAAAACTACCAACAGAACTCGTTTCTGGCACCTTCCGCGGTGGAGTTGTGCATGGGGTGTGTTTGGAACATTTTGTCAGGAGCCGAGACCAAAATTTAGCGATTCCCCATCTCAGCCCAGAAAGCAGGTAGAACATCTTTTGTGGTGCCTTTCAGCTGTCTACCGGGGTAGTGTAAAAAGTACCAGTAGAACTCGTTTCTGGCACTTTCCCCGGTGGAGTTGTGCATGGGGTGTGTTTGGAACATTTTGTCACCAGCCGAGACCAAAATTCAGCGGTTCCCCATCTCAGCCCAGAAAGCAGGTAGAACAAGTTTTGTGGTGCCTTTCAGCTGTCTACCGGGGTAGTGTAAAAAGTACCAGTAGAACTCCTTTCTGGCACTTTCCCCGGTGGAGATCTGCATGGGGTGTGTTTGGAACATTTTGTCAGGAGCCGAGACCAAAATTCAGCGATTCCCCATCTCAGCCCAGAAAGCAGGTAGAACAAGTTTTGTGGTGCCTTTCAGCTGTCTATCGGGGTAGTGTAAAAAGTACCAGTAGAACTCGTTTCTGGCACTTTCCCCGGTGGAGTTGTGCATGGGGTGTGTTTGGAACATTTTGTCACCAGCCGAGACCAAAATTCAGCCATTCCCCATCTCAGCCCAGAAAGCAGGTAGAACAAGTTTTGTGGTACCTTTCAGCTGTCTACCGGGGTAGTGTAAAAAGTACCAGTAGAACTCCTTTCTGGCACTTTCCCCGGTGGAGATGTGCATGGGGTGTGTTTGGAACATTTTGTCACCAGCCGAGACCAAAATTCAGCGATTCCCCATCTCAGCCCAGAAAGCAGGTAGAACAAGTTTTGTGGTGCCTTTCAGCTGTCTACCGGGGTAGTGTAAAAAGTACCAGTAGAACTCGTTTCTGGCACTTTCCCCGGTGGAGATGTGCATGGGGTGTGTTTGGAACATTTTGTCAGGAGCCGAGACCAAAATTCAGCGATTCCCCATCTCAGCCCAGAAAGCAGGTAGAACAAGTTTTGTGGTGCCTTTCAGCTGCCTACCGGGGTAGTGTAAAAACTACCAAGAGAACTCGTTTCTGGCACCTTCCCCGGTGGAGTTGTGCATGGGGTGTGTTTGGAACATTTTGTCAGGAGCCGAGGCCAAAATTCAGCGTTTCCCCATCTCAGTCCAGAAAGCAGGTAGAACATCTTTTGTGGTGCCTTTCAGCTGTCTACCGGGGTAGTGTAAAAAGTACCAGTAGAACTCCTTTCTGGCACTTTCCCCGGTGGAGTTGTGCATGGGGTGTGTTTGGAACATTTTGTCACCAGCCGAGACCAAAATTCAGCGATTCCCCATCTCAGCCCAGAAAGCAGGTAGAACAAGTTTTGTGGTGCCTTTCAGCTGCCTACCGGGGTAGTGTAAAAACTACTAACAGAACTCGTTTCTGGCACCTTCCCCGGTGGAGTTGTGCATGGGGTGTGTTTGGAACATTTTGTCACCAGCTGAGGCCAAAATTCAGCGTTTCCCCATCTCAGCCCAGAAAGCAGGTAGAACAAGTTTTGTGGTGCCTTTCAGCTGTCTACCGGGGTAGTGTAAAAAGTACCAAGAGAACTCGTTTTTGGCACTTTCCCCGGTGGAGTTGTGCATGGGGTGTGTTTGGAACATTTTGTCACCAGCCGAGTCCAAAATTCAGCGATTCCCCATCTCAGCCCAGAAAGCAGGTAGAACATCTTTTGTGGTGCCTTTCAGCTGCCTACTGGGGTAGTCTAAAAAGTACCAGTAGAACTCCTTTCTGGCACTTTCCCCGGTGGAGATGTGCATGGGGTGTGTTTGGAACATTTTGTCACCAGCCGAGTCCAAAATTCAGCGATTCCCCATCTCAGCCCAGAAAGCAGGTAGAACAAGTTTTGTGGTGCCTTTCAGCTGTCTACCGGGGTAGTGTAAAAAGTACCAGTAGAACTCGTTTCTGGCACTTTCCCCGGTGGAGTTGTGCATGGGGTGTGTTTGGAACATTTTGTCAGGAGCCGAGACCAAAATTCAGCCATTCCCCATCTCAGCCTAGAAAGCAGGTAGAACAACTTTTGTGGTGCCTTTCAGCTGTCTACCGGGGTAGTGTAAAAAGTACCAGTAGAACTGGTTTCTGGCACTTTCCCCGGTGGAGATGTGCATGGGGTGTGTTTGGAACATTTTGTCACCAGCCGAGACCAAAATTCAGCCATTCCCCATCTCAGCCCAGAAAGCAGGTAGAACAAGTTTTGTGGTGCCTTTCAGCTGTCTACCGGGGTAGTGTAAAAACTACCAAGAGAACTCGTTTCTGGCACCTTCCGCGGTGGAGTTGTGCATGGGGTGTGTTTGGAACATTTTGTCACCAGCCGAGGCCAAAATTCAGCGTTTCCCCATCTCAGCCCAGAAAGCAGGTAGAACATCTTTTGTGGTGCCTTTCAGCTGACTACCCGGGGTAGTGTAAAAAGTACCAGTAGAACTCGTTTCTGGCACTTTCCCCGGTGGAGATGTGCATGGGGTGTGTTTGGAACATTTTGTCAGGAGCCGAGACCAAAATTCAGCCATTCCCCATCTCAGCCCAGAAAGCAGGTAGAACAAGTTTTGTGGTGCCTTTCAGCTGCCTACCGGGGTAGTGTAAAAACTACTAACAGAACTCGTTTCTGACACCTTCCCCGGTGGAGTTGTGCATGGGGTGTGTTTGGAACATTTTGTCACCAGCCGAGGCCAAAATTCAGCCATTCCCCATCTCAGCCCAGAAAGCAGGTAGAACAAGTTTTGTGGTGACTTTCAGCTGTCTACCGGGGTAGTGTAAAAAGTACCAGTAGAACTCGTTTCTGGCACTTTCCCCGGTGGAGATGTGCATGGGGTGTGTTTGGAACATTTTGTCAGGAGCCGAGTCCAAAATTCAGCCATTCCCCATCTCAGCCCAGAAAGCTGGTAGAACAAGTTTTGTGGTGCCTTTCAGCTGTCTACCGGGGTAGTGTAAAAAGTACCAGTAGAACTCCTTTCTGGCACTTTCCCCGGTGGAGTTGTGCATGGGGTGTGTTTGGAACATTTTGTCAGGAGCCGAGACCAAAATTCAGCCATTCCCCATCTCAGCCCAGAAAGCAGGTAGAACAAATTTTGTGGTGACTTTCAGCTGTCTACTGGGGTAGTGTAAAAAGTACCAGTAGAACTCCTTTCTGGCACTTTCCCCGGTGGAGTTGTGCATGGGGTGTGTTTGGAACATTTTATCAGGAGCCGAGACCAAAATTCAGCCATTCCCCATCTCAGCCCAGAAAGCAGGTAGAACATCTTTTGTGGTGCCTTTCAGCTGTCTACCGGGGTAGTGTAAAAAGTACCAGTAGAACTCATTTCTGGCACTTTCCCCGGTGGAGTTGTGCATGGGGTGTGTTTGGAACATTTTGTCACCAGGCGAGACCAAAATTCAGCGATTCCCCATCTCAGCCCAGAAAGCAGGTAGAACAAGTTTTGTGGTGCCTTTCAGCTGCCTACCGGGGTAGTGTAAAAAGTACCAGTAGAAGTCGTTTCTGGCACTTTCCCCGGTGGAGTTGTGCATGGGGTGTGTTTGGAACATTTTGTCACCAGGCGAGACCAAAATTCAGCGATTCCCCATCTCAGCCCAGAAAGCAGGTAGAACAAGTTTTGTGGTGCCTTTCAGCTGTCTACCGGGGTAGTGTAAAAAGTACCAAGAGAACTCGTTTTTGGCACTTTCCCCGGTGGAGTTGTGCATGGGGTGTGTTTGGAACATTTTGTCACCAGCTGAGGCCAAAATTCAGCGTTTCCCCATCTCAGCCCAGAAAGCAGGTAGAACATCTTTTGTGGTGACTTTCAGCTGCCTACCGGGGTACTGTAAAAACTACCAACAGAACTCGTTTCTGGCACCTTCCGCGGTGGAGTTGTGCATGGGGTGTGTTTGGAACATTTTGTCAGGAGCCGAGACCAAAATTCAGCCATTCCCCATCTCAGCCTAGAAAGCAGGTAGAACAACTTTTGTGGTGCCTTTCAGCTGTCTACCGGGGTAGTGTAAAAAGTACCAGTAGAACTCGTTTCTGGCACTTTCCCCGGTGGAGTTGTGCATGGGGTGTGTTTGGAACATTTTGTCAGGAGCCGAGACCAAAATTTAGCGATTCCCCATCTCAGCCCAGAAAGCAGGTAGAACATCTTTTGTGGTGCCTTTCAGCTGTCTACCGGGGTAGTGTAAAAAGTACCAGTAGAACTCGTTTCTGGCACTTTCCCCGGTGGAGTTGTGCATGGGGTGTGTTTGGAACATTTTGTCAGTAGCCGAGACCAAAATTCAGCGGTTCCCCATCTCAGCCCAGAAAGCAGGTAGAACAAGTTTTGTGGTGCCTTTCAGCTGTCTACCGGGGTAGTGTAAAAAGTACCAGTAGAACTCCTTTCTGGCACTTTCCCCGGTGGAGATCTGCATGGGGTGTGTTTGGAACATTTTGTCAGGAGCCGAGACCAAAATTCAGCGATTCCCCATCTCAGCCCAGAAAGCAGGTAGAACAACTTTTGTGGTGCCTTTCAGCTGTCTACCGGGGTAGTGTAAAAAGTACCAGTAGAACTCGTTTCTGGCACTTTCCCCGGTGGAGTTGTGCATGGGGTGTGTTTGGAACATTTTGTCACCAGCCGAGACCAAAATTCAGCGATTCCCCATCTCAGCCCAGAAAGCAGGTAGAACAAGTTTTGTGGTACCTTTCAGCTGTCTACCGGGGTAGTGTAAAAAGTACCAGTAGAACTCGTTTCTGGCACTTTCCCCGGTGGAGATGTGCATGGGGTGTGTTTGGAACATTTTGTCACCAGCCGAGTCCAAAATTCAGCGATTCCCCATCTCAGCCCAGAAAGCAGGTAGAACAAGTTTTGTGGTGCCTTTCAGCTGTCTACCGGGGTAGTGTAAAAAGTACCAGTAGAACTCCTTTCTGGCACTTTCCCCGGTGGAGTTGTGCATGGGGTGTGTTTGGAACATTTTGTCAGGAGCCGAGACCAAAATTCAGCCATTCCCCATCTCAGCCTAGAAAGCAGGTAGAACAACTTTTGTGGTGCCTTTCAGCTGTCTACCGGGGTAGTGTAAAAAGTACCAGTAGAACTCGTTTCTGGCACTTTCCCCGGTGGAGATGTGCATGGGGTGTGTTTGGAACATTTTGTCAGGAGCCGAGGCCAAAATTCAGCGATTCCCCATCTCAGCCCAGAAAGCAGGTAGAACAAGTTTTGTGGTGCCTTTCAGCTGCCTACCGGGGTAGTGTAAAAACTACCAAGAGAACTCGTTTCTGGCACCTTCCCCGGTGGAGTTGTGCATGGGGTGTGTTTGGAACAATTTGTCAGGAGCCGAGGCCAAAATTCAGCGTTTCCCCATCTCAGTCCAGAAAGCAGGTAGAACATCTTTTGTGGTGCCTTTCAGCTGCCTACTGGGGTAGTGTAAAAAGTACCAGTAGAACTCGTTTCTGGCACTTTCCCCGGTGGAGTTGTGCATGGGGTGTGTTTGGAACATTTTGTCAGGAGCCGAGACCAAAATTCAGCCATTCCCCATCTCAGCCTAGAAAGCAGGTAGAACAAGTTTTGTGGTGCCTTTCAGCTGTCTACCGGGGTAGTGTAAAAACTACCAAGAGAACTCGTTTCTGGCACCTTCCGCGGTGGAGTTGTGCATGGGGTGTGTTTGGAACATTTTGTCACCAGCTGAGGCCAAAATTCAGCGATTCCCCATCTCAGTCCAGAAAGCAGGTAGAACATCTTTTGTGGTGCCTTTCAGCTGTCTACCGGGGTAGTGTAAAAAGTACCAGTAGAACTCGTTTCTGGCACTTTCCCCGGTGGAGTTGTGCATGGGGTGTGTTTGGAACATTTTGTCACCAGCCGAGACCAAAATTCAGCGATTCCCCATCTCAGCCCAGAAAGCAGGTAGAACAAGTTTTGTGGTGCCTTTCAGCTGCCTACCGGGGTAGTGTAAGAACTACCAAGAGAACTCGTTTCTGGCACCTTCCCCGGTGGAGTTGTGCATGGGGTGTGTTTGGAACATTTTGTCAGGAGCCGAGGCCAAAATTCAGCCATTCCCCAACTCAGCCCAGAAAGCAGGTAGAACATCTTTTGTGGTGCCTTTCAGCTGCCTACTGGGGTAGTGTAAATAGTACCAGTAGAACTCGGTTTTGGCACTTTCCCCGGTGGAGATGTGCATGGGGTGTGTTTGGAACATTTTGTCAGGAGCCGAGACCAAAATTCAGCGATTCCCCATCTCAGCCCAGAAAGCAGGTAGAACAAGTTTTGTGGTGCCTTTCAGCTGTCTACCGGGGTAGTGTAAAAAGTACCAGTAGAACTCGTTTCTGGCACTTTCCCCGGTGGAGTTGTGCATGGGGTGTGTTTGGAACATTTTGTCAGTAGCCGAGACCAAAATTCAGCCATTCCCCATCTCAGCCTAGAAAGCAGGTAGAACAACTTTTGTGGTGCCTTTCAGCTGTCTACCGGGGTAGTGTAAAAAGTACCAGTAGAACTCGTTTCTGGCACTTTCCCCGGTGGAGATGTGCATGGGGTGTGTTTGGAACATTTTGTCACCAGCCGAGGCCAAAATTCAGCGATTCCCCATCTCAGCCCAGAAAGCAGGTAGAACAAGTTTTGTGGTGCCTTTCAGCTGCCTACCGGGGTAGTGTAAAAACTACCAAGAGAACTCGTTTCTGGCACTTTCCCCGGTGGAGTTGTGCATGGGGTGTGTTTGGAACATTTTGTCAGGAGCCGAGACCAAAATTCAGCCATTCCCCATCTCAGCCCAGAAAGCAGGTAGAACAAGTTTTGTGGTGCCTTTCAGCTGCCTACCGGGGTAGTGTAAAAACTACCAAGAGAACTCGTTTCTGGCACCTTCCCCGGTGGAGTTGTGCATGGGGTGTGTTTGGAACAATTTGTCAGGAGCCGAGGCCAAAATTCAGCGTTTCCCCATCTCAGTCCAGAAAGCAGGTAGAACATCTTTTGTGGTGCCTTTCAGCTGCCTACTGGGGTAGTGTAAAAAGTACCAGTAGAACTCGTTTCTGGCACTTTCCCCGGTGGAGTTGTGCATGGGGTGTGTTTGGAACATTTTGTCAGGAGCCGAGACCAAAATTCAGCCATTCCCCATCTCAGCCTAGAAAGCAGGTAGAACAACTTTTGTGGTGCCTTTCAGCTGTCTACCGGGGTAGTGTAAAAAGTACCAGTAGAACTCGTTTCTGGCACTTTCCCCGGTGGAGATGTGCATGGGGTGTGTTTGGAACATTTTGTCAGGAGCCGAGACCAAAATTCAGCGATTCCCCATCTCAGCCCAGAAAGCAGGTAGAACAACTTTTGTGGTGCCTTTCAGCTGCCTACCGGGGTAGTGTAAAAACTACCAAGAGAACTCATTTCTGGCACCTTCCGCGGTGGAGTTGTGCATGGGGTGTGTTTGGAACATTTTGTCACCAGCTGAGGCCAAAATTCAGCGTTTCCCCATCTCAGTCCAGAAAGCAGGTAGAACATCTTTTGTGGTGCCTTTCAGCTGACTACCGGGGTAGTGTAAAAAGTACCAGTAGAACTCGTTTCTGGCACTTTCCCCGGTGGAGATGTGCATGGGGTGTGTTTGGAACATTTTGTCAGGAGCCGAGACCAAAATTCAGCGATTCCCCATCTCAGCCCAGAAAGCAGGTAGAACAAGTTTTGTGGTGCCTTTCAGCTGCCTACCGGGGTAGTGTAAAAACTACCAAGAGAACTCGTTTCTGGCACCTTCCGCGGTGGAGTTGTGCATGGGGTGTGTTTGGAACATTTTGTCACCAGCTGAGGCCAAAATTCAGCGTTTCCCCATCTCAGTCCAGAAAGCAGGTAGAACATCTTTTGTGGTGCCTTTCAGCTGACTACCGGGGTAGTGTAAAAAGTACCAGTAGAACTCCTTTCTGGCACTTTCCCCGGTGGAGATGTGCATGGGGTGTGTTTGGAACATTTTGTCAGGAGCCGAGGCCAAAATTCAGCGATTCCCCATCTCAGCCCAGAAAGCAGGTAGAACAAGTTTTGTGGTGCCTTTCAGCTGCCTACCGGGGTAGTGTAAAAACTACCAAGAGAACTCGTTTCTGGCACTTTCCCCGGTGGAGTTGTGCATGGGGTGTGTTTGGAACATTTTGTCAGGAGCCGAGACCAAAATTCAGCCATTCCCCATCTCAGCCCAGAAAGCAGGTAGAACAAGTTTTGTGGTGCCTTTCAGCTGCCTACCGGGGTAGTGTAAAAACTACCAAGAGAACTCGTTTCTGGCACCTTCCCCGGTGGAGTTGTGCATGGGGTGTGTTTGGAACAATTTGTCAGGAGCCGAGGCCAAAATTCAGCGTTTCCCCATCTCAGTCCAGAAAGCAGGTAGAACATCTTTTGTGGTGCCTTTCAGCTGCCTACTGGGGTAGTGTAAAAAGTACCAGTAGAACTCGTTTCTGGCACTTTCCCCGGTGGAGTTGTGCATGGGGTGTGTTTGGAACATTTTGTCAGGAGCCGAGACCAAAATTCAGCCATTCCCCATCTCAGCCTAGAAAGCAGGTAGAACAACTTTTGTGGTGCCTTTCAGCTGTCTACCGGGGTAGTGTAAAAAGTACCAGTAGAACTCGTTTCTGGCACTTTCCCCGGTGGAGATGTGCATGGGGTGTGTTTGGAACATTTTGTCAGGAGCCGAGACCAAAATTCAGCGATTCCCCATCTCAGCCCAGAAAGCAGGTAGAACAACTTTTGTGGTGCCTTTCAGCTGCCTACCGGGGTAGTGTAAAAACTACCAAGAGAACTCATTTCTGGCACCTTCCGCGGTGGAGTTGTGCATGGGGTGTGTTTGGAACATTTTGTCACCAGCTGAGGCCAAAATTCAGCGTTTCCCCATCTCAGTCCAGAAAGCAGGTAGAACATCTTTTGTGGTGCCTTTCAGCTGACTACCGGGGTAGTGTAAAAAGTACCAGTAGAACTCGTTTCTGGCACTTTCCCCGGTGGAGATGTGCATGGGGTGTGTTTGGAACATTTTGTCAGGAGCCGAGACCAAAATTCAGCGATTCCCCATCTCAGCCCAGAAAGCAGGTAGAACAAGTTTTGTGGTGCCTTTCAGCTGCCTACCGGGGTAGTGTAAAAACTACCAAGAGAACTCGTTTCTGGCACCTTCCGCGGTGGAGTTGTGCATGGGGTGTGTTTGGAACATTTTGTCACCAGCTGAGGCCAAAATTCAGCGTTTCCCCATCTCAGTCCAGAAAGCAGGTAGAACATCTTTTGTGGTGCCTTTCAGCTGACTACCGGGGTAGTGTAAAAAGTACCAGTAGAACTCCTTTCTGGCACTTTCCCCGGTGGAGTTGTGCATGGGGTGTGTTTGGAACATTTTGTCAGGAGCCGAGACCAAAATTCAGCCATTCCCCATCTCAGCCCAGAAAGCAGGTAGAACAAGTTTTGTGGTGCCTTTCAGCTGTCTACCGGGGTAGTGTAAAAAGTACCAGTAGAACTCGTTTCTGGCACTTTCCCCGGTGGAGTTGTGCATGGGGTGTGTTTGGAACATTTTGTCAGGAGCCGAGACCAAAATTCAGCGATTCCCCATCTCAGCCCAGAAAGCAGGTAGAACATCTTTTGTGGTGCCTTTCAGCTGTCTACCGGGGTAGTGTAAAAAGTACCAGTAGAACTCGTTTCTGGCACTTTCCCCGGTGGAGTTGTGCATGGGGTGTGTTTGGAACATTTTGTCAGGAGCCGAGACCAAAATTCAGCCATTCCCCATCTCAGCCCAGAAAGCAGGTAGAACAAGTTTTGTGGTGCCTTTCAGCTGCCTACCGGGGTAGTGTAAAAACTACCAAGAGAACTCGTTTCTGGCACCTTCCCCGGTGGAGTTGTGCATGGGGTGTGTTTGGAACATTTTGTCACCAGCCGAGTCCAAAATTCAGCCATTCCCCATCTCAGCCCAGAAAGCAGGTAGAACAAGTTTTGTGGTGTCTTGTAGCTGCCTACCGGGGTAGTGTAAAAAGTACCAGTAGAACTCGTTTCTGGCACTTTCCCCGGTGGAGTTGTGCATGGGGTGTGTTTGGAACATTTTGTCAGGAGCCGAGACCAAAATTCAGCCATTCCCCATCTCAGCCTAGAAAGCAGGTAGAACAACTTTTGTGGTGCCTTTCAGCTGCCTACCGGGGTAGTGTAAAAAGTACCAGTAGAACTCGTTTCTGGCACTTTCCCCGGTGGAGATGTGCATGGGGTGTGTTTGGAACATTTTGTCAGGAGCCGAGACCAAAATTCAGCGATTCCCCATCTCAGCCCAGAAAGCAGGTAGAACAAGTTTTGTGGTGCCTTTCAGCTGCCTACCGGGGTAGTGTAAAAACTACCAAGAGAACTCGTTTCTGGCACCTTCCGCGGTGGAGTTGTGCATGGGGTGTGTTTGGAACATTTTGTCACCAGCTGAGGCCAAAATTCAGCGATTCCCCATCTCAGCCCAGAAAGCAGGTAGAACATCTTTTGTGGTGCCTTTCAGCTGACTACCGGGGTAGTGTAAAAAGTACCAGTAGAACTCGTTTCTGGCACTTTCCCCGGTGGAGTTGTGCATGGGGTGTGTTTGGAACATTTTGTCAGGAGCCGAGACCAAAATTCAGCGATTCCCCATCTCAGCCCAGAAAGCAGGTAGAACAAGTTTTGTGGTGCCTTTCAGCTGTCTACCGGGGTAGTGAAAAAAGTACCAGTAGAACTCGTTTTTGGCACTTTCCGCGGTGGAGTTGTGCATGGGGTGTGTTTGGAACATTTTGTCACCAGCTGAGGCCAAAATTCAGCGTTTCCCCATCTCAGCCCAGAAAGCAGGTAGAACATCTTTTGTGGTGCCTTTCAGCTGCCTACCGGGGTAGTGTAAAAAGTACCAGTAGAACTCGTTTCTGGCACTTTCCCCGGTGGAGTTGTGCATGGGGTGTGTTTGGAAGATTTTGTCAGGAGCCGAGACCAAAATTCAGCCATTCCCCATCTCAGCCTAGAAAGCAGGTAGAACAACTTTTGTGGTGCCTTTCAGCTGTCTACCGGGGTAGTGTAAAAAGTACCAGTAGAACTCGTTTCTGGCACTTTCCCCGGTGGAGTTGTGCATGGGGTGTGTTTGGAACATTTTGTCACCAGCCGAGACCAAAATTTAGCGATTCCCCATCTCAGCCTAGAAAGCAGGTAGAACAACTTTTGTGGTGCCTTTCAGCTGTCTACCGGGGTAGTGTAAAAAGTACCAGTAGAACTCCTTTCTTGCACTTTCCCCGGTGGAGATGTGCATGGGGTGTGTTTGGAACATTTTGTCACCAGCCGAGTCCAAAATTCAGCGATTCCCCATCTCAGCCCAGAAAGCAGGTAGAACAAGTTTTGTGGTGCCTTTCAGCTGTCTACCGGGGTAGTGTAAAAAGTACCAGTAGAACTCGTTTCTGGCACTTTCCCCGGTGGAGATGTGCATGGGGTGTGTTTGGAACATTTTGTCAGGAGCCGAGACCAAAATTCAGCCATTCCCCATCTCAGCCCAGAAAGCAGGTAGAACAACTTTTGTGGTGCCTTTCAGCTGTCTACCGGGGTAGTGTAAAAACTACCAGTAGAACTCGTTTCTGGCACTTTCCCCGGTGGAGTTGTGCATGGGGTGTGTTTGGAACATTTTGTCAGGAGCCGAGACCAAAATTCAGCGATTCCCCATCTCAGCCCAGAAAGCAGGTAGAACAAGTTTTGTGGTGCCTTTCAGCTGCCTACCGGGGTAGTGTAAAAACTACCAAGAGAACTCGTTTCTGGCACCTTCCGCGGTGGAGTTGTGCATGGGGTGTGTTTGGAACATTTTGTCAGGAGCCGAGGCCAAAATTCAGCGTTTCCCCATCTCAGTCCAGAAAGCAGGTAGAACATCTTTTGTGGTGACTTTCAGCTGCCTACTGGGGTAGTGTAAAAAGTACCAGTAGAACTCGTTTCTGGCACTTTCCCCGGTGGAGTTGTGCATGGGGTGTGTTTGGAACATTTTGTCAGGAGCCGAGACCAAAATTCAGCGATTCCCCATCTCAGCCTAGAAAGCAGGTAGAACAACTTTTGTGGTGCCTTTCAGCTGTCTACCGGGGTAGTGTAAAAAGTACCAGTAGAACTCGTTTCTGGCACTTTCCCCGGTGGAGATGTGCATGGGGTGTGTTTGGAACATTTTGTCAGGAGCCGAGGCCAAAATTCAGCGATTCCCCATCTCAGTCCAGAAAGCAGGTAGAACAAGTTTTGTGGTGCCTTTCAGCTGCCTACCGGGGTAGTGTAAAAACTACCAACAGAACTCGTTTCTGGCACCTTCCGCGGTGGAGTTGTGCATGGGGTGTGTTTGGAACATTTTGTCTTCAGCTGAGGCCAAAATTCAGCGTTTCCCCATCTCAGTCCAGAAAGCAGGTAGAACATCTTTTGTGGTGCCTTTCAGCTGACTACCGGGGTAGTGTAAAAAGTACCAGTAGAACTCGTTTCTGGCACTTTCCCCGGTGGAGATGTGCATGGGGTGTGTTTGGAACATTTTGTCACCAGCCGAGACCAAAATTCAGCGATTCCCCATCTCAGCCCAGAAAGCAGGTAGAACAAGTTTTGTGGTGCCTTTCAGCTGCCTACCGGGGTAGTGTAAAAACTACCAAGAGAACTCGTTTCTGGCACCTTCCCCGGTGGAGTTGTGCATGGGGTGTGTTTGGAACATTTTGTCACCAGCCGAGTCCAAAATTCAGCGATTCCCCATCTCAGCCCAGAAAGCAGGTAGAACAAGTTTTGTGGTGCCTTTCAGCTGTCTACCGGGGTAGTGTAAAAACTACTAACAGAACTCGTTTCTGGCACCTTCCCCGGTGGAGTTGTGCATGGGGTGTGTTTGGAACATTTTGTCACCAGCCGAGTCCAAAATTCAGCCATTCCCCATCTCAGCCCAGAAAGCAGGTAGAACAAGTTTTGTGGTGACTTTCAGCTGTCTACCGGGGTAGTGTAAAAAGTACCAGTAGAACTCGTTTCTGGCACTTTCCCCGGTGGAGATGTGCATGGGGTGTGTTTGGAACATTTTATCAGGAGCCGAGACCAAAATTCAGCCATTCCCCATCTCAGCCCAGAAAGCAGGTAGAACAACTTTTGTGGTGACTTTCAGCTGCCTACCGGGGTAGTGTAAAAAGTACCAGTAGAACTCGTTTCTGGCACTTTCCCCGGTGGAGTTGTGCATGGGGTGTGTTTGGAACATTTTGTCAGGAGCCGAGGCCAAAATTCAGCGATTCCCCATCTCAGCCCAGAAAGCAGGTAGAACAAGTTTTGTGGTGCCTTGCAGCTGCCTACCGGGGTAGTGTAAAAACTACCAAGAGAACTCGTTTCTGGCACTTTCCCCGGTGGAGTTGTGCATGGGGTGTGTTTGGAACATTTTGTCACCAGCTGAGGCCAAAATTCAGCGTCTCCACATCTCAGTCCAGAAAGCAGGTAGAACATCTTTTGTGGTGCCTTTCAGCTGCCTATGGGGTAGTGTAAAAACTACCAAGAGAACTCGTTTCTGGCACTTTCCCCGGTGGAGTTGTGCATGGGGTGTGTTTGGAACATTTTGTCAGGAGCCGAGACCAAAATTCAGCCATTCCCCATCTCAGCCCAGAAAGCAGGTAGAACAACTTTTGTGGTGCCTTTCAGCTGCCTACCGGGGTAGTGTAAAAAGTACCAGTAGAACTCATTTTTGGCACTTTCCCCAGTGGAGTTGTGCATGGGGTGTGTTTGGAACATTTTGTCAGGAGCCGAGGCCAAAATTCAGCGATTCCCCATCTCAGTCCAGAAAGCAGGTAGAACAAGTTTTGTGGTGCCTTTCAGCTGCCTACCGGGGTAGTGTAAAAACTACCAACAGAACTCGTTTCTGGCACCTTCCGCGGTGGAGTTGTGCATGGGGTGTGTTTGGAACATTTTGTCTTCAGCTGAGGCCAAAATTCAGCGTTTCCCCATCTCAGTCCAGAAAGCAGGTAGAACATCTTTTGTGGTGCCTTTCAGCTGACTACCGGGGTAGTGTAAAAAGTACCAGTAGAACTCGTTTCTGGCACTTTCCCCGGTGGAGATGTGCATGGGGTGTGTTTGGAACATTTTGTCACCAGCCGAGACCAAAATTCAGCGATTCCCCATCTCAGCCCAGAAAGCAGGTAGAACAAGTTTTGTGGTGCCTTTCAGCTGCCTACCGGGGTAGTGTAAAAACTACCAAGAGAACTCGTTTCTGGCACCTTCCCCGGTGGAGTTGTGCATGGGGTGTGTTTGGAACATTTTGTCACCAGCCGAGTCCAAAATTCAGCGATTCCCCATCTCAGCCCAGAAAGCAGGTAGAACAAGTTTTGTGGTGCCTTTCAGCTGTCTACCGGGGTAGTGTAAAAACTACTAACAGAACTCGTTTCTGGCACCTTCCCCGGTGGAGTTGTGCATGGGGTGTGTTTGGAACATTTTGTCACCAGCCGAGTCCAAAATTCAGCCATTCCCCATCTCAGCCCAGAAAGCAGGTAGAACAAGTTTTGTGGTGACTTTCAGCTGTCTACCGGGGTAGTGTAAAAAGTACCAGTAGAACTCGTTTCTGGCACTTTCCCCGGTGGAGATGTGCATGGGGTGTGTTTGGAACATTTTATCAGGAGCCGAGACCAAAATTCAGCCATTCCCCATCTCAGCCCAGAAAGCAGGTAGAACAACTTTTGTGGTGACTTTCAGCTGCCTACCGGGGTAGTGTAAAAAGTACCAGTAGAACTCGTTTCTGGCACTTTCCCCGGTGGAGTTGTGCATGGGGTGTGTTTGGAACATTTTGTCAGGAGCCGAGGCCAAAATTCAGCGATTCCCCATCTCAGCCCAGAAAGCAGGTAGAACAAGTTTTGTGGTGCCTTGCAGCTGCCTACCGGGGTAGTGTAAAAACTACCAAGAGAACTCGTTTCTGGCACTTTCCCCGGTGGAGTTGTGCATGGGGTGTGTTTGGAACATTTTGTCACCAGCTGAGGCCAAAATTCAGCGTCTCCACATCTCAGTCCAGAAAGCAGGTAGAACATCTTTTGTGGTGCCTTTCAGCTGCCTATGGGGTAGTGTAAAAACTACCAAGAGAACTCGTTTCTGGCACTTTCCCCGGTGGAGTTGTGCATGGGGTGTGTTTGGAACATTTTGTCAGGAGCCGAGACCAAAATTCAGCCATTCCCCATCTCAGCCCAGAAAGCAGGTAGAACAACTTTTGTGGTGCCTTTCAGCTGCCTACCGGGGTAGTGTAAAAAGTACCAGTAGAACTCATTTTTGGCACTTTCCCCAGTGGAGTTGTGCATGGGGTGTGTTTGAAACATTTTGTCAGGAGCCGAGACCAAAATTCAGCGATTCCCCATCTCAGCCCAGAAAGCAGGTAGAACAACTTTTGTGGTGCCTTTCAGCTGCCTACCGGGGTAGTGTAAAAACTACCAAGAGAACTCGTTTCTGGCACCTTCCCCGGTGGAGTTGTGCATGCGGTGTGTTTGGAACATTTTGTCACCAGCTGAGGCCAAAATTCAGCGTTTCCCCATCTCAGTCCAGAAAGCAGGTAGAACATCTTTTGTGGTGCCTTTCAGCTGCCTACCGGGGTAGTGTAAAAACTACCAACAGAACTCGTTTCTGGCACCTTCCGCGGTGGAGTTGTGCATGGGGTGTGTTTGGAACATTTTGTCACCAGCTGAGGCCAAAATTCAGCGTTTCCCCATCTCAGTCCAGAAAGCAGGTAGAACATCTTTTGTGGTGCCTTTCAGCTGACTACCGGGGTAGTGTAAAAAGTACCAGTAGAACTCGTTTCTGGCACTTTCCCCGGTGGAGATGTGCATGGGGTGTGTTTGGAACATTTTGTCACCAGCCGAGACCAAAATTCAGCGATTCCCCATCTCAGCCCAGAAAGCAGGTAGAACAAGTTTTGTGGTGCCTTTCAGCTGCCTACCGGGGGTAGTGTAAAAACTACCAAGAGAACTCGTTTCTGGCACCTTCCCCGGTGGAGTTGTGCATGGGGTGTGTTTGGAACATTTTGTCACCAGCTGAGGCCAAAATTCAGCGTTTCCCCATCTCAGTCCAGAAAGCAGTTAGAACATCTTTTGTGGTGCCTTTCAGCTGACTACCGGGGTAGTGTAAAAAGTACCAGTAGAACTCGTTTCTGGCACTTTCCCCGGTGGAGTTGTGCATGGGGTGTGTTTGGAACATTTTGTCACCAGCCGAGACCAAAATTCAGCGATTCCCCATCTCAGCCCAGAAAGCAGGTAGAACAAGTTTTGTGGTGCCTTTCAGCTGTCTACCGGGGTAGTGTAAAAACTACTAACAGAACTCGTTTCTGGCACCTTCCCCGGTGGAGTTGTGCATGGGGTGTGTTTGGAACATTTTGTCACCAGCCGAGTCCAAAATTCAGCCATTCCCCATCTCAGCCCAGAAAGCAGGTAGAACAAGTTTTGTGGTGACTTTCAGCTGTCTACCGGGGTAGTGTAAAAAGTACCAGTAGAACTCGTTTCTGGCACTTTCCCCGGTGGAGATGTGCATGGGGTGTGTTTGGAACATTTTATCAGGAGCCGAGACCAAAATTCAGCCATTCCCCATCTCAGCCCAGAAAGCAGGTAGAACAACTTTTGTGGTGCCTTTCAGCTGCCTACCGGGGTAGTGTAAAAAGTACCAGTAGAACTCGTTTCTGGCACTTTCCCCGGTGGAGTTGTGCATGGGGTGTGTTTGGAACATTTTGTCAGGAGCCGAGGCCAAAATTCAGCGATTCCCCATCTCAGCCCAGAAAGCAGGTAGAACAAGTTTTGTGGTGCCTTGCAGCTGCCTACCGGGGTAGTGTAAAAACTACCAAGAGAACTCGTTTCTGGCACTTTCCCCGGTGGAGTTGTGCATGGGGTGTGTTTGGAACATTTTGTCACCAGCTGAGGCCAAAATTCAGCGTCTCCACATCTCAGTCCAGAAAGCAGGTAGAACATCTTTTGTGGTGCCTTTCAGCTGCCTATGGGGTAGTGTAAAAAGTACCAGTAGAACTCGTTTCTGGCACTTTCCCCGGTGGAGTTGTGCATGGGGTGTGTTTGGAACATTTTGTCAGGAGCCGAGACCAAAATTCAGCCATTCCCCATCTCAGCCCAGAAAGCAGGTAGAACAACTTTTGTGGTGCCTTTCAGCTGCCTACCGGGGTAGTGTAAAAAGTACCAGTAGAACTCATTTTTGGCACTTTCCCCAGTGGAGTTGTGCATGGGGTGTGTTTGAAACATTTTGTCAGGAGCCGAGACCAAAATTCAGCGATTCCCCATCTCAGCCCAGAAAGCAGGTAGAACAACTTTTGTGGTGCCTTTCAGCTGCCTACCGGGGTAGTGTAAAAACTACCAAGAGAACTCGTTTCTGGCACCTTCCCCGGTGGAGTTGTGCATGGGGTGTGTTTGGAACATTTTGTCACCAGCTGAGGCCAAAATTCAGCGTTTCCCCATCTCAGTCCAGAAAGCAGGTAGAACATCTTTTGTGGTGCCTTTCAGCTGCCTACTGGGGTAGTGTAAAAAGTACCAAGAGAACTCGTTTCTGGCACCTTCCCCGGTGGAGTTGTGCATGGGGTGTGTTTGGAACATTTTGTCACCAGCCGAGACCAAAATTCAGCGATTCCCCATCTCAGCCCAGAAAGCAGGTAGAACAAGTTTTGTGGTGCCTTTCAGCTGCCTACCGGGGTAGTGTAAAAACTACCAAGAGAACTCGTTTCTGGCACCTTCCGCGGTGGAGTTGTGCATGGGGTGTGTTTGGAACATTTTGTCACCAGCTGAGGCCAAAATTCAGCGTTTCCCCATCTCAGTCCAGAAAGCAGGTAGAACATCTTTTGTGGTGCCTTTCAGCTGACTACCGGGGTAGTGTAAAAAGTACCAGTAGAACTCCTTTCTGGCACTTTCCCCGGTGGAGTTGTGCATGGGGTGTGTTTGGAACATTTTGTCACCAGCCGAGACCAAAATTCAGTCATTCCCCATCTCAGACTAGAAAGCAGGTAGAACAACTTTTGTGGTGCCTTTCAGCTGTCTACCGGGGTAGTGTAAAAAGTACCAGTAGAACTCGTTTCTGGCACTTTCCCCGGTGGAGTTGTGCATGGGGTGTGTTTGGAACATTTTGTCACCAGCCGAGACCAAAATTCAGCGATTCCCCATCTCAGCCCAGAAAGCAGGTAGAACAACTTTTGTGGTGCCTTTCAGCTGTCTACCGGGGTAGTGTAAAAAGTACCAGTAGAACTCCTTTCTGGCACTTTCCCCGGTGGAGATGTGCATGGGGTGTGTTTGGAACATGTTGTCACCAGCCGAGTCCAAAATTCAGCCATTCCCCATCTCAGCCCAGAAAGCAGGTAGAACAACTTTTGTGGTGCCTTTCAGCTGTCTACCGGGGTAGTGTAAAAACTACTAACAGAACTCGTTTCTGGCACCTTCCCCGGTGGAGTTGTGCATGGGGTGTGTTTGGAACATTTTTTCACCAGCCGAGTCCAAAATTCAGCGATTCCCCATCTCAGCCCAGAAAGCAGGTAGAACAAGTTTTGTGGTGCCTTTCAGCTGTCTACCGGGGTAGTGTAAAAAGTACCAGTAGAACTCCTTTCTGGCACTTTCCCCGGTGGAGTTGTGCATGGGGTGTGTTTGGAACATTTTGTCAGGAGCCGAGACCAAAATTCAGCCATTCCCCATCTCAGCCCAGAAAGCAGGTAGAACAAGTTTTGTGGTGCCTTTCAGCTGTCTACCGGGGTAGTGTAAAAACTACCAAGAGAACTCGTTTCTGGCACCTTCCCCGGTGGAGTTGTGCATGGGGTGTGTTTGGAACATTTTGTCAGGAGCCGAGACCAAAATTCAGCGCTTCCCCATCTCAGTCCAGAAAGCAGGTAGAACATCTTTTGTGGTGCCTTTCAGCTGCCTACTGGGGTAGTGTAAAAAGTACCAGTAGAACTCGTTTCTGGCACTTTCCCCGGTGGAGTTGTGCATGGGGTGTGTTTGGAACATTTTGTCAGGAGCCGAGACCAAAATTCAGCCATTCCCCATCTCAGCCCAGAAAGCAGGTAGAAGAAGTTTTGTGGTACACTTTCAGCTGTCTACCGGGGTAGTGTAAAAAGTACCAGTAGAACTCGTTTCTGGCACTTTCCCCGGTGGAGTTGTGCATGGGGTGTGTTTGGAACATTTTGTCACCAGCCGAGTCCAAAATTCAGCCATTCCCCATCTCAGCCCAGAAAGCTGGTAGAACAACTTTTGTGGTGCCTTTCAGCTGCCTACCAGGGTAGTGTAAAAACTACTAACAGAACTCGTTTCTGGCACCTTCCGCGGTGGAGTTGTGCATGGGGTGTGTTTGGAACATTTTGTCAGGAGCCGAGTCCAAAATTCAGCGATTCCCCATCTCAGCCCAGAAAGCAGGTAGAACAAGTTTTGTGGTGCCTTTCAGCTGTCTACCGGGGTAGTGTAAAAAGTACCAGTAGAACTCGTTTCTGGCACTTTCCCCGGTGGAGATGTGCATGGGGTGTGTTTGGAACATTTTGTCAGGAGCCGAGACCAAAATTCAGCCATTCCCCATCTCAGCCCAGAAAGCAGGTAGAACAAGTTTTGTGGTGCCTTTCAGCTGTCTACCGGGGTAGTGTAAAAAGTACCAGTAGAACTCGTTTTTGGCACTTTCCCCGGTGGAGTTGTGCATGGGGTGTGTTTGGAACATTTTGTCACCAGCCGAGACCAAAATACAGCGATTCCCCATCTCAGCCCAGAAAGCAGGTAGAACAAGTTTTGTGGTGCCTTTCAGCTGCCTACCGGGGTAGTGTAAAAACTACCAACATACTCCTTTCTGGCACCTTCCGCGGTGGAGTTGTGCATGGGGTGTGTTTGGAACATTTTGTCTCCAGCTGAGACCAAAATTCAGCGATTCCCCATCTCAGCCCAGAAAGCAGGTAGAACATCTTTTGTGGTGACTTTCAGCTGCCTACCGGGGTACTGTAAAACCTACCAACAGAACTCGTTCCTGGCACCTTCCGCGGTGGAGTTGTGCATGGGGTATGTTTGGAACATTTTGTCACCAGCCGAGTCCAAAATTCAGCGATTCCCCATCTCAGCCCAGAAAGCAGGTAGAACAAGTTTTGTGGTGCCTTTCAGCTGTCTACCGGGGTAGTGTAAAAAGTACCAGTAGAACTCGTTTTTGGCACTTTCCCCGGTGGAGTTGTGCATGGGGTGTGTTTGGAACATTTTGTCACCAGCCGAGACCAAAATACAGCGATTCCCCATCTCAGCCCAGAAAGCAGGTAGAACAAGTTTTGTGGTGCCTTTCAGCTGCCTACCGGGGTAGTGTAAAAACTACCAACATACTCCTTTCTGGCACCTTCCGCGGTGGAGTTGTGCATGGGGTGTGTTTGGAACATTTTGTCTCCAGCTGAGACCAAAATTCAGCGATTCCCCATCTCAGCCCAGAAAGCAGGTAGAACATCTTTTGTGGTGACTTTCAGCTGCCTACCGGGGTACTGTAAAACCTACCAACAGAACTCGTTCCTGGCACCTTCCGCGGTGGAGTTGTGCATGGGGTATGTTTGGAACATTTTGTCACCAGCCGAGTCCAAAATTCAGCGATTCCCCATCTCAGCCCAGAAAGCAGGTAGAACAAGTTTTGTGGTGCCTTTCAGCTGTCTACCGGGGGTAGTGTAAAAAGTACCAACAGAACTCCTTTCTGGCACCTTCCGCAGTGGAGTTGTGCATGGGGTGTGTTTGGAACATTTTGTCAGGAGCCGAGTCCAAAATTCAGCCATTCCCCATCTCAGCCCAGAAAGCAGGTAGAACAAGTTTTGTGGTGCCTTTCAGCTGCCTACCGGGGTAGTGTAAAAACTACTAACAGAACCCGTTTCTGGCACCTTCCCCGGTGGAGTTGTGCATGGGGTGTGTTTGGAACATTTTGTCACCAGCCGAGTCCAAAATTCAGCGATTCCCCATCTCAGCCCAGAAAGCAGGTAGAACAAGTTTTGTGGTGCCTTTCAGCTGTCTACCGGGGTAGTGTAAAAAGTACCAGTAGAACTCGTTTCTGGCACTTTCCCCGGTGGAGATGTGCATGGGGTGTGTTTGGAACATTTTGTCAGGAGCCGAGTCCAAAATTCAGCCATTCCCCATCTCAGCCCAGAAAGCAGGGTAGAACAACTTTTGTGGTGCCTTTCAGCTGCCTACCGATGTAGTGTAAAAACTACTAACAGAACTCGTTTCTGGCACCTTCCCCGGTGGAGTTGTGCATCGGGTGTGTTTGGAACATTTTGTCACCAGCCGAGTCCAAAATTCAGCGATTCCCCATCTCAGCCCAGAAAGCAGGTAGAACAAGTTTTGTGGTGCCTTTCAGCTGCCTACTGGGGTAGTGTAAAAAGTACCAGTAGAACTCCTTTCTGGCACTTTCCCCGGTGGAGATGTGCATGGGGTGTGTTTGGAACATTTTGTCACCAGCCGAGACCAAAATTCAGCGATTCCCCATCTCAGCCCAGAAAGCAGGTAGAACAAGTTTTGTGGTGCCTTTCAGCTGCCTACCGGGGGTAGTGTAAAAAGTACCAGTAGAACTCATTTCTGGCACCTTCCCCGGTGGAGTTGTGCATGGGGTGTGTTTGGAACATTTTGTCACCAGCTGAGGCCAAAATTCAGCGTTTCCCCATCTCAGTCCAGAAAGCAGGTAGAACATCTTTTGTGGTGCCTTTCAGCTGCCTACTGGGGTAGTGTAAAAAGTACCAGTAGAACTTGTTTCTGGCACTTTCCCCGGTGGAGTTGTGCATGGGGTGTGTTTGGAACATTTTGTCAGGAGCCGAGACCAAAATTCAGCCATTCCCCATCTCAGCCTAGAAAGGAGGTAGAACAACTTTTGTGGTGCCTTTCAGCTGTCTACCGGGGTAGTGTAAAAAGTACCAGTAGAACTCGTTTCTGGCACTTTCCCCGGTGGAGTTGTGCATGGGGTGTGTTTGGAACATTTTTTCACCAGCCGAGACCAAAATTCAGCGATTCCCCATCTCAGCCCAGAAAGCAGGTAGAACAAGTTTTGTGGTGCCTTTCAGCTGCCTACCGGGGTAGTGTAAAAACTACCAAGAGAACTCGTTTCTGGCACTTTCCCCGGTGGAGTTGTGCATGGGGTGTGTTTGGAACATTTTGTCACCAGCTGAAGCCAAAATTCAGCATCTCCACATCTCAGTCCAGAAAGCAGGTAGAACATCTTTTGTGGTGCCTTTCAGCTGCCTACTGTTGTAGTGTAAAAACTACCAGTAGAACTCGTTTCTGGCACTTTCCCCGGTGGAGATGTGCATGGGGTGTGTTTGGAACATTTTGTCAGGAGCCGAGACCAAAATTCAGCGATTCCCCATCTCAGCCCAGAAAGCAGGTAGAACAAGTTTTGTGGTGCCTTTCAGCTGCCTACCGGGGTAGTGTAAAAACTACCAACAGAACTCGTTTCTGGCACTTTCCCCGGTGGAGTTGTGCATGGGGTGTGTTTGGAACATTTTTTCACCAGCCGAGACCAAAATTCAGCGATTCCCCATCTCAGCCCAGAAAGCAGGTAGAACAAGTTTTGTGGTGCCTTTCAGCTGTCTACCGGGGTAGTGTAAAAAGTACCAGTAGAACTCGTTTCTGGCACTTTCCCCGGTGGAGTTGTGCATGGGGTGTGTTTGGAACATATTGTCATGAGCCGAGTCCAAAATTCAGCGGTTCCCCATCTCAGCCCAGAAAGCAGGTAGAACAACTTTTGTGGTGCCTTTCAGCTGTCTACCGGGGTAGTGTAAAAAGTACCAGTAGAACTCGTTTCTGGCACTTTCCCCGGTGGAGTTGTGCATGGGGTGTGTTTGGAACATTTTGTCACCAGCCGAGACCAAAATTCAGCCATTCCCCATCTCAGCCCAGAAAGCAGGTAGAACAACTTTTGTGGTGCCTTTCAGCTGTCTACCGGGGTAGTGTAAAAACTACTAAGAGAACTCCTTTCTGGCACATTCCCCGGTGGAGATGTGCATGGGGTGTGTTTGGAACATTTTGTCAGGAGCCGAGACCAAAATTCAGCCATTCCCCATCTCAGCCCAGAAAGCAGGTAGAACAACTTTTGTGGTGCCTTTCAGCTGTCTACCGGGGTAGTGTAAAAAGTACCAGTAGAACTCGTTTCTGGCACTTTCCCCGGTGGAGTTGTGCATGGGGTGTGTTTGGAACATTTTGTCAGGAGCCGAGACCAAAATTCAGCCATTCCCCATCTCAGCCCAGAAAGCAGGTAGAACAAGTTTTGTGGTGCCTTTCAGCTGCCTACCGGGGTAGTGTAAAAACTACCAAGAGAACTCGTTTCTGGCACCTTCCCCGGTGGAGTTGTGCATGGGGTGTGTTTGGAACATTTTGTCACCAGCTGAGGCCAAAATTCAGCGTTTCCCCATCTCAGTCCAGAAAGCAGGTAGAACATCTTTTGTGGTGCCTTTCAGCTGCCTACCGGGGTAGTGTAAAAACTACCAACAGAACTCCTTTCTGGCACCTTCCCCGGTGGAGTTGTGCATGGGGTGTGTTTGGAACATTTTGTCACCAGCCGAGACCAAAATTCAGCGATTCCCCATCTCAGCCCAGAAAACAGGTAGAACATCTTCTGTGGTGACTTTAAGCTGCGTACCGGGGTACTGTAAAACCTACCAACAGAACTCGTTTCTGGCACCTTCCGCGGTGGAGTTGTGCATGGGGTGTGTTTGGAACATTTTGTCACCAGCCGAGTCCAAAATTCAGCGATTCCCCATCTCAGCCCAGAAAGCAGGTAGAACATCTTTTGTGGTGCCTTTCAGCTGTCTACCGGGGTAGTGTAAAAACTACCAAGAGAACTCGTTTCTGGCACTTTCCCCGGTGGAGTTGTGCATGGGGTGTGTTTGGAACATTTTGTCACCAGCTGAAGCCAAAATTCAGCATCTCCACATCTCAGTCCAGAAAGCAGGTAGAACATCTTTTGTGGTGCCTTTCAGCTGCCTACTGTTGTAGTGTAAAAACTACCAGTAGAACTCGTTTCTGGCACTTTCCCCGGTGGAGATGTGCATGGGGTGTGTTTGGAACATTTTGTCAGGAGCCGAGACCAAAATTCAGCGATTCCCCATCTCAGCCCAGAAAGCAGGTAGAACAAGTTTTGTGGTGCCTTTCAGCTGCCTACCGGGGTAGTGTAAAAACTACCAACAGAACTCGTTTCTGGCACTTTCCCCGGTGGAGTTGTGCATGGGGTGTGTTTGGAACATTTTTTCACCAGCCGAGACCAAAATTCAGCGATTCCCCATCTCAGCCCAGAAAGCAGGTAGAACAAGTTTTGTGGTGCCTTTCAGCTGTCTACCGGGGTAGTGTAAAAAGTACCAGTAGAACTCGTTTCTGGCACTTTCCCCGGTGGAGTTGTGCATGGGGTGTGTTTGGAACATATTGTCATGAGCCGAGTCCAAAATTCAGCGGTTCCCCATCTCAGCCCAGAAAGCAGGTAGAACAACTTTTGTGGTGCCTTTCAGCTGTCTACCGGGGTAGTGTAAAAAGTACCAGTAGAACTCGTTTCTGGCACTTTCCCCGGTGGAGTTGTGCATGGGGTGTGTTTGGAACATTTTGTCACCAGCCGAGACCAAAATTCAGCCATTCCCCATCTCAGCCCAGAAAGCAGGTAGAACAACTTTTGTGGTGCCTTTCAGCTGTCTACCGGGGTAGTGTAAAAACTACTAAGAGAACTCCTTTCTGGCACATTCCCCGGTGGAGATGTGCATGGGGTGTGTTTGGAACATTTTGTCAGGAGCCGAGACCAAAATTCAGCCATTCCCCATCTCAGCCCAGAAAGCAGGTAGAACAACTTTTGTGGTGCCTTTCAGCTGTCTACCGGGGTAGTGTAAATAGTACCGGTAGAACTCGTTTTTGGCACTTTCCCCGGTGGAGTTGTGCATGGGGTGTGTTTGGAACATTTTGTCAGGAGCCGAGACCAAAATTCAGCCATTCCCCATCTCAGCCCAGAAAGCAGGTAGAACAAGTTTTGTGGTGCCTTTCAGCTGCCTACCGGGGTAGTGTAAAAACTACCAAGAGAACTCGTTTCTGGCACCTTCCCCGGTGGAGTTGTGCATGGGGTGTGTTTGGAACATTTTGTCACCAGCTGAGGCCAAAATTCAGCGTTTCCCCATCTCAGTCCAGAAAGCAGGTAGAACATCTTTTGTGGTGCCTTTCAGCTGCCTACCGGGGTAGTGTAAAAACTACCAACAGAACTCCTTTCTGGCACCTTCCCCGGTGGAGTTGTGCATGGGGTGTGTTTGGAACATTTTGTCACCAGCCGAGACCAAAATTCAGCGATTCCCCATCTCAGCCCAGAAAACAGGTAGAACATCTTCTGTGGTGACTTTAAGCTGCGTACCGGGGTACTGTAAAACCTACCAACAGAACTCGTTTCTGGCACCTTCCGCGGTGGAGTTGTGCATGGGGTGTGTTTGGAACATTTTGTCACCAGCCGAGTCCAAAATTCAGCGATTCCCCATCTCAGCCCAGAAAGCAGGTAGAACATCTTTTGTGGTGCCTTTCAGCTGTCTACCGGGGTAGTGTAAAAAGTACCAGTAGAACTCGTTTCTGGCACTTTCCCCGGTGGAGATGTGCATGGGGTGTGTTTGGAACATTTTGTCAGGAGCCGAGACCAAAATTCAGCGATTCCCCATCTCAGCCCAGAAAGCAGGTAGAACAAGTTTTGTGGTGCCTTTCAGCTGCCTACCGGGGTAGTGTAAAAACTACCAACAGAACTCGTTTCTGGCACTTTCCCCGGTGGAGTTGTGCATGGGGTGTGTTTGGAACATTTTGTCACCAGCCGAGACCAAAATTCAGCCATTCCCCATCTCAGCCCAGAAAGCAGGTAGAACAAGTTTTGTGGTGCCTTTCAGCTGTCTACCGGGGTAGTGTAAAAAGTACCAGTAGAACTCGTTTCTGGCACTTTCCCCGGTGGAGTTGTGCATGGGGTGTGTTTGGAACATATTGTCATGAGCCGAGTCCAAAATTCAGCGGTTCCCCATCTCAGCCCAGAAAGCAGGTAGAACAACTTTTGTGGTGCCTTTCAGCTGTCTACCGGGGTAGTGTAAAAAGTACCAGTAGAACTCGTTTCTGGCACTTTCCCCGGTGGAGTTGTGCATGGGGTGTGTTTGGAACATTTTTTCACCAGCCGAGACCAAAATTCAGCCATTCCCCATCTCAGCCCAGAAAGCGGGTAGAACAACTTTTGTGGTGCCTTTCAGCTGTCTACCGGGGTAGTGTAAAAACTACTAAGAGAACTCCTTTCTGGCACATTCCCCGGTGGAGATGTGCATGGGGTGTGTTTGGAACATTTTGTCAGGAGCCGAGACCAAAATTCAGCCATTCCCCATCTCAGCCCAGAAAGCAGGTAGAACAACTTTTGTGGTGCCTTTCAGCTGTCTACCGGGGTAGTGTAAATAGTACCGGTAGAACTCGTTTTTGGCACTTTCCCCGGTGGAGTTGTGCATGGGGTGTGTTTGGAACATTTTGTCAGGAGCCGAGACCAAAATTCAGCCATTCCCCATCTCAGCCCAGAAAGCAGGTAGAACAAGTTTTGTGGTGCCTTTCAGCTGCCTACCGGGGTAGTGTAAAAACTACCAAGAGAACTCGTTTCTGGCACCTTCCGCGGTGGAGTTGTGCATGGGGTGTGTTTGGAACATTTTGTCACCAGCTGAGGCCAAAATTCAGCGATTCCCCATCTCAGTCCAGAAAGCAGGTAGAACATCTTTTGTGGTGCCTTTCAGCTGTCTACCGGGGTAGTGTAAAAAGTACCAGTAGAACTCGTTTCTGGCACTTTCCCCGGTGGAGTTGTGCATGGGGTGTGTTTGGAACATTTTGTCACCAGCCGAGACCAAAATTCAGCGATTCCCCATCTCAGCCCAGAAAGCAGGTAGAACAAGTTTTGTGGTGCCTTTCAGCTGCCTACCGGGGTAGTGTAAAAACTACCAAGAGAACTCGTTTCTGGCACCTTCCCCGGTGGAGTTGTGCATGGGGTGTGTTTGGAACATTTTGTCAGGAGCCGAGGCCAAAATTCAGCCATTCCCCAACTCAGCCCAGAAAGCAGGTAGAACATCTTTTGTGGTGCCTTTCAGCTGCCTACTGGGGTAGTGTAAATAGTACCAGTAGAACTCGGTTTTGGCACTTTCCCCGGTGGAGATGTGCATGGGGTGTGTTTGGAACATTTTGTCAGGAGCCGAGACCAAAATTCAGCGATTCCCCATCTCAGCCCAGAAAGCAGGTAGAACAAGTTTTGTGGTGCCTTTCAGCTGTCTACCGGGGTAGTGTAAAAAGTACCAGTAGAACTCGTTTCTGGCACTTTCCCCGGTGGAGTTGTGCATGGGGTGTGTTTGGAACATTTTGTCAGTAGCCGAGACCAAAATTCAGCCATTCCCCATCTCAGCCTAGAAAGCAGGTAGAACAACTTTTGTGGTGCCTTTCAGCTGTCTACCGGGGTAGTGTAAAAAGTACCAGTAGAACTCGTTTCTGGCACTTTCCCCGGTGGAGATGTGCATGGGGTGTGTTTGGAACATTTTGTCAGGAGCCGAGGCCAAAATTCAGCGATTCCCCATCTCAGCCCAGAAAGCAGGTAGAACAAGTTTTGTGGTGCCTTTCAGCTGCCTACCGGGGTAGTGTAAAAACTACCAAGAGAACTCGTTTCTGGCACTTTCCCCGGTGGAGTTGTGCATGGGGTGTGTTTGGAACATTTTGTCAGGAGCCGAGACCAAAATTCAGCCATTCCCCATCTCAGCCCAGAAAGCAGGTAGAACAAGTTTTGTGGTGCCTTTCAGCTGCCTACCGGGGTAGTGTAAAAACTACCAAGAGAACTCGTTTCTGGCACCTTCCCCGGTGGAGTTGTGCATGGGGTGTGTTTGGAACAATTTGTCAGGAGCCGAGGCCAAAATTCAGCGTTTCCCCATCTCAGCCCAGAAAGCAGGTAGAACAAGTTTTGTGGTGCCTTTCAGCTGTCTACCGGGGTAGTGTAAAAAGTACCAGTAGAACTCGTTTCTGGCACTTTCCCCGGTGGAGTTGTGCATGGGGTGTGTTTGGAACATATTGTCATGAGCCGAGTCCAAAATTCAGCGGTTCCCCATCTCAGCCCAGAAAGCAGGTAGAACAACTTTTGTGGTGCCTTTCAGCTGTCTACCGGGGTAGTGTAAAAAGTACCAGTAGAACTCGTTTCTGGCACTTTCCCCGGTGGAGTTGTGCATGGGGTGTGTTTGGAACATTTTGTCACCAGCCGAGACCAAAATTCAGCCATTCCCCATCTCAGCCCAGAAAGCAGGTAGAACAAGTTTTGTGGTGCCTTTCAGCTGCCTACCGGGGTAGTGTAAAAACTACCAAGAGAACTCGTTTCTGGCACCTTCCCCGGTGGAGTTGTGCATGGGGTGTGTTTGGAACATTTTGTCACCAGCTGAGGCCAAAATTCAGCGTTTCCCCATCTCAGTCCAGAAAGCAGGTAGAACATCTTTTGTGGTGCCTTTCAGCTGCCTACCGGGGTAGTGTAAAAACTACCAACAGAACTCCTTTCTGGCACCTTCCCCGGTGGAGTTGTGCATGGGGTGTGTTTGGAACATTTTGTCACCAGCCGAGACCAAAATTCAGCGATTCCCCATCTCAGCCCAGAAAACAGGTAGAACATCTTCTGTGGTGACTTTAAGCTGCGTACCGGGGTACTGTAAAACCTACCAACAGAACTCGTTTCTGGCACCTTCCGCGGTGGAGTTGTGCATGGGGTGTGTTTGGAACATTTTGTCACCAGCCGAGTCCAAAATTCAGCGATTCCCCATCTCAGCCCAGAAAGCAGGTAGAACATCTTTTGTGGTGCCTTTCAGCTGTCTACCGGGGTAGTGTAAAAAACTACCAAGAGAACTCGTTTCTGGCACTTTCCCCGGTGGAGTTGTGCATGGGGTGTGTTTGGAACATTTTGTCACCAGCTGAAGCCAAAATTCAGCATCTCCACATCTCAGTCCAGAAAGCAGGTAGAACATCTTTTGTGGTGCCTTTCAGCTGCCTACTGTTGTAGTGTAAAAACTACCAGTAGAACTCGTTTCTGGCACTTTCCCCGGTGGAGATGTGCATGGGGTGTGTTTGGAACATTTTGTCAGGAGCCGAGACCAAAATTCAGCGATTCCCCATCTCAGCCCAGAAAGCAGGTAGAACAAGTTTTGTGGTGCCTTTCAGCTGCCTACCGGGGTAGTGTAAAAAACTACCAACAGAACTCGTTTCTGGCACTTTCCCCGGTGGAGTTGTGCATGGGGTGTGTTTGGAACATTTTTTTCACCAGCCGAGACCAAAATTCAGCGATTCCCCATCTCAGCCCAGAAAGCAGGTAGAACAAGTTTTGTGGTGCCTTTCAGCTGTCTACCGGGGTAGTGTAAAAAGTACCAGTAGAACTCGTTTCTGGCACTTTCCCCGGTGGAGTTGTGCATGGGGTGTGTTTGGAACATATTGTCATGAGCCGAGTCCAAAATTCAGCGGTTCCCCATCTCAGCCCAGAAAGCAGGTAGAACAACTTTTGTGGTGCCTTTCAGCTGTCTACCGGGGTAGTGTAAAAAGTACCAGTAGAACTCGTTTCTGGCACTTTCCCCGGTGGAGTTGTGCATGGGGTGTGTTTGGAACATTTTGTCACCAGCCGAGACCAAAATTCAGCCATTCCCCATCTCAGCCCAGAAAGCAGGTAGAACAACTTTTGTGGTGCCTTTCAGCTGTCTACCGGGGTAGTGTAAAAACTACTAAGAGAACTCCTTTCTGGCACATTCCCCGGTGGAGATGTGCATGGGGTGTGTTTGGAACATTTTGTCAGGAGCCGAGACCAAAATTCAGCCATTCCCCATCTCAGCCCAGAAAGCAGGTAGAACAACTTTTGTGGTGCCTTTCAGCTGTCTACCGGGGTAGTGTAAATAGTACCGGTAGAACTCGTTTTTGGCACTTTTCCCCGGTGGAGTTGTGCATGGGGTGTGTTTGGAACATTTTGTCAGGAGCCGAGACCAAAATTCAGCCATTCCCCATCTCAGCCCAGAAAGCAGGTAGAACAAGTTTTGTGGTGCCTTTCAGCTGCCTACCGGGGTAGTGTAAAAACTACCAAGAGAACTCGTTTCTGGCACCTTCCCCGGTGGAGTTGTGCATGGGGTGTGTTTGGAACATTTTGTCACCAGCTGAGGCCAAAATTCAGCGTTTCCCCATCTCAGTCCAGAAAGCAGGTAGAACATCTTTTGTGGTGCCTTTCAGCTGCCTACCGGGGTAGTGTAAAAACTACCAACAGAACTCCTTTCTGGCACCTTCCCCGGTGGAGTTGTGCATGGGGTGTGTTTGGAACATTTTGTCACCAGCCGAGACCAAAATTCAGCGATTCCCCATCTCAGCCCAGAAAACAGGTAGAACATCTTCTGTGGTGACTTTAAGCTGCGTACCGGGGTACTGTAAAACCTACCAACAGAACTCGTTTCTGGCACCCTTCCGCGGTTGGAGTTGTGCATGGGGTGTGTTTGGAACATTTTGTCACCAGCCGAGTCCAAAATTCAGCGATTCCCCATCTCAGCCCAGAAAGCAGGTAGAACATCTTTTGTGGTGCCTTTCAGCTGTCTACCGGGGTAGTGTAAAAAGTACCAGTAGAACTCGTTTCTGGCACTTTCCCCGGTGGAGATGTGCATGGGGTGTGTTTGGAACATTTTGTCAGGAGCCGAGACCAAAATTCAGCGATTCCCCATCTCAGCCCAGAAAGCAGGTAGAACAAGTTTTGTGGTGCCTTTCAGCTGCCTACCGGGGTAGTGTAAAAACTACCAACAGAACTCGTTTCTGGCACTTTCCCCGGTGGAGTTGTGCATGGGGTGTGTTTGGAACATTTTGTCACCAGCCGAGACCAAAATTCAGCCATTCCCCATCTCAGCCCAGAAAGCAGGTAGAACAAAGTTTTGTGGTGCCTTTCAGCTGTCTACCGGGGTAGTGTAAAAAGTACCAGTAGAACTCGTTTCTGGCACTTTCCCCGGTGGAGTTGTGCATGGGGTGTGTTTGGAACATATTGTCATGAGCCGAGTCCAAAATTCAGCGGTTCCCCATCTCAGCCCAGAAAGCAGGTAGAACAACTTTTGTGGTGCCTTTCAGCTGTCTACCGGGGTAGTGTAAAAAGTACCAGTAGAACTCGTTTCTGGCACTTTCCCCGGTGGAGTTGTGCATGGGGTGTGTTTGGAACATTTTTTCACCAGCCGAGACCAAAATTCAGCCATTCCCCATCTCAGCCCAGAAAGCGGGTAGAACAACTTTTGTGGTGCCTTTCAGCTGTCTACCGGGGTAGTGTAAAAACTACTAAGAGAACTCCTTTCTGGCACATTCCCCGGTGGAGATGTGCATGGGGTGTGTTTGGAACATTTTGTCAGGAGCCGAGACCAAAATTCAGCCATTCCCCATCTCAGCCCAGAAAGCAGGTAGAACAACTTTTGTGGTGCCTTTCAGCTGTCTACCGGGGTAGTGTAAATAGTACCGGTAGAACTCGTTTTTGGCACTTTCCCCGGTGGAGTTGTGCATGGGGTGTGTTTGGAACATTTTTGTCAGGAGCCGAGACCAAAATTCAGCCATTCCCCATCTCAGCCCAGAAAGCAGGTAGAACAAGTTTTGTGGTGCCTTTCAGCTGCCTACCCGGGGTAGTGTAAAAACTACCAAGAGAACTCGTTTCTGGCACCTTCCGCGGTGGAGTTGTGCATGGGGTGTGTTTGGAACATTTTGTCACCAGCTGAGGCCAAAATTCAGCGATTCCCCATCTCAGTCCAGAAAGCAGGTAGAACATCTTTTGTGGTGCCTTTCAGCTGTCTACCGGGGTAGTGTAAAAAGTACCAGTAGAACTCGTTTCTGGCACTTTCCCCGGTGGAGTTGTGCATGGGGTGTGTTTGGAACATTTTGTCACCAGCCGAGACCAAAATTCAGCGATTCCCCATCTCAGCCCAGAAAGCAGGTAGAACAAGTTTTGTGGTGCCTTTCAGCTGCCTACCGGGGTAGTGTAAATAACTACCAAGAGAACTCGTTTCTGGCACCTTCCCCGGTGGAGTTGTGCATGGGGTGTGTTTGGAACATTTTGTCAGGAGCCGAGGCCAAAATTCAGCCATTCCCCAACTCAGCCCAGAAAGCAGGTAGAACATCTTTTGTGGTGCCTTTCAGCTGCCTACTGGGGTAGTGTAAATAGTACCAGTAGAACTCGGTTTTGGCACTTTCCCCGGTGGAGATGTGCATGGGGTGTGTTTGGAACATTTTGTCAGGAGCCGAGACCAAAATTCAGCGATTCCCCATCTCAGCCCAGAAAGCAGGTAGAACAAGTTTTGTGGTGCCTTTCAGCTGTCTACCCGGGGTAGTGTAAAAAGTACCAGTAGAACTCGTTCTTCTGGCACTTTCCCCCGGTGGAGTTGTGCATGGGGTGTGTTTGGAACATTTTGTCAGTAGCCGAGACCAAAATTCAGCCATTCCCCATCTCAGCCTAGAAAGCAGGTAGAACAACTTTTGTGGTGCCTTTCAGCTGTCTACCGGGGTAGTGTAAAAAGTACCAGTAGAACTCGTTTCTGGCACTTTCCCCGGTGGAGATGTGCATGGGGGTGTTTGGAACATTTTGTCAGGAGCCGAGGCCAAAATTCAGCGATTCCCCATCTCAGCCCAGAAAGCAGGTAGAACAAGTTTTGTGGTGCCTTTCAGCTGCCTACCGGGGTAGTGTAAAAACTACCAAGAGAACTCGTTTCTGGCACTTTCCCCGGTGGAGTTGTGCATGGGGTGTGTTTGGAACATTTTGTCAGGAGCCGAGACCAAAATTCAGCCATTCCCCATCTCAGCCCAGAAAGCAGGTAGAACAAGTTTTGTGGTGCCTTTCAGCTGCCTACCGGGGTAGTGTAAAAACTACCAAGAGAACTCGTTTCTGGCACCTTCCCCGGTGGAGTTGTGCATGGGGTGTGTTTGGAACAATTTGTCAGGAGCCGAGGCCAAAAATTCAGCGTTTCCCCATCTCAGCCCAGAAAGCAGGTAGAACAAGTTTTGTGGTGCCTTTCAGCTGTCTACCGGGGTAGTGTAAAAAGTACCAGTAGAACTCGTTTCTGGCACTTTCCCCGGTGGAGTTGTGCATGGGGTGTGTTTGGAACATATTGTCATGAGCCGAGTCCAAAATTCAGCGGTTCCCCATCTCAGCCCAGAAAGCAGGTAGAACAACTTTTGTGGTGCCTTTCAGCTGTCTACCGGGGTAGTGTAAAAAGTACCAGTAGAACTCGTTTCTGGCACTTTCCCCGGTGGAGTTGTGCATGGGGTGTGTTTGGAACATTTTGTCACCAGCCGAGACCAAAATTCAGCCATTCCCCATCTCAGCCCAGAAAGCAGGTAGAACAACTTTTGTGGTGTGTCTACCGGGGTAGTGTAAAAACTACTAAGAGAACTCCTTTCTGGCACATTCCCCGGTGGAGATGTGCATGGGGTGTGTTTGGAACATTTTGTCAGGAGCCGAGACCAAAATTCAGCCATTCCCCATCTCAGCCCAGAAAGCAGGTAGAACAACTTTTGTGGTGCCTTTCAGCTGTCTACCGGGGTAGTGTAAAATAGTACCGGTAGAACTCGTTTTTGGCACTTTCCCCGGTGGAGTTGTGCATGGGGTGTGTTTGGAACATTTTGTCAGGAGCCGAGACCAAAATTCAGCCATTCCCCATCTCAGCCCAGAAAGCAGGTAGAACAAGTTTTGTGGTGCCTTTCAGCTGCCTACCGGGGTAGTGTAAAAACTACCAAGAGAACTCGTTTCTGGCACCTTCCCCGGTGGAGTTGTGCATGGGGTGTGTTTGGAACATTTTGTCACCAGCTGAGGCCAAAATTCAGCGTTTCCCCATCTCAGTCCAGAAAGCAGGTAGAACATCTTTTGTTGGTGCCTTTTCAGCTGCCTACCGGGGTAGGAAACTACCAACAGAACTCCTTTCTGGCACCTTCCCCGGTGGAGTTGTGCATGGGGTGTGTTTGGAACATTTTGTCACCAGCCGAGACCAAAATTCAGCGATTCCCCATCTCAGCCCAGAAAACAGGTAGAACATCTTCTGTGGTGACTTTAAGCTGCGTACCGGGGTACTGTAAAACCTACCAACAGAACTCGTTTCTGGCACCTTCCGCGGTGGAGTTGTGCATGGGGTGTGTTTGGAACATTTTGTCACCAGCCGAGTCCAAAATTCAGCGATTCCCCCATCTCAGCCCAGAAAGCAGGTAGAACATCTTTTGTGGTGCCTTTCAGCTGTCTACCGGGGTAGTGTAAAAAGTACCAGTAGAACTCGTTTCTGGCACTTTCCCCGGTGGAGATGTGCATGGGGTGTGTTTGGAACATTTTGTCAGGAGCCGAGACCAAAATTCAGCGATTCCCCATCTCAGCCCAGAAAGCAGGTAGAACAAGTTTTGTGGTGCCTTTCAGGCTGCCTACCGGGGTAGTGTAAAAACTACCAACAGAACTCGTTTCTGGCACTTTCCCCGGTGGAGTTGTGCATGGGGTGTGTTTGGAACATTTTGTCACCAGCCGAGACCAAAATTCAGCCATTCCCCATCTCAGCCCAGAAAGCAGGTAGAACAAGTTTTGTGGTGCCTTTCAGCTGTCTACCGGGGGTAGTGTAAAAAGTACCAGTAGAACTCGTTTCTGGCACTTTCCCCGGTGGAGTTGTGCATGGGGTGTGTTTGGAACATATTGTCATGAGCCGAGTCCAAAATTCAGCGGTTCCCCATCTCAGCCCAGAAAGCAGGTAGAACAACTTTTTGTGGTGCCTTTCAGCTGTCTACCGGGGTAGTGTAAAAAGTACCAGTAGAACTCGTTTCTGGCACTTTCCCCGGTGGAGTTGTGCATGGGGTGTGTTTGGAACATTTTTTCACCAGCCGAGACCAAAATTCAGCCATTCCCATCTCAGCCCAGAAAGCGGGTAGAACAACTTTTGTGGTGCCTTTCAGCTGTCTACCGGGTAGTGTAAAAACTACTAAGAGAACTCCTTTCTGGCACATTCCCCGGTGGAGATGTGCATGGGGTGTGTTTGGAACATTTTGTCAGGAGCCGAGACCAAAATTCAGCCATTCCCATCTCAGCCCAGAAAGCAGGTAGAACAACTTTTGTGGTGCCTTTCAGCTGTCTACCGGGGTAGTGTAAATAGTACCGGTAGAACTCGTTTTTGGCACTTTCCCCGGTGGAGTTGTGCATGGGGTGTGTTTGGAACATTTTGTCAGGAGCCGAGACCAAAATTCAGCCATTCCCCATCTCAGCCCAGAAAGCAGGTAGAACAAGTTTTGTGGTGCCTTTCAGCTGCCTACCGGGGTAGTGTAAAAACTACCAAGAGAACTCGTTTCTGGCACCTTCCGCGGTGGAGTTGTGCATGGGGTGTGTTTGGAACATTTTGTCACCAGCTGAGGCCAAAATTCAGCGATTCCCCATCTCAGTCCAGAAAGCAGGTAGAACATCTTTTGTGGTGCCTTTCAGCTGTCTACCGGGGTAGTGTAAAAAGTACCAGTAGAACTCGTTTCTGGCACTTTCCCCGGTGGAGTTGTGCATGGGGTGTGTTTGGAACATTTTGTCACCAGCCGAGACCAAATTCAGCGATTCCCCATCTCAGCCCAGAAAGCAGGTAGAACAAGTTTTGTGGTGCCTTTCAGCTGCCTACCGGGGTAGTGTAAAAACTACCAAGAGAACTCGTTTCTGGCACCTTCCCCGGTGGAGTTGTGCATGGGGTGTGTTTGGAACATTTTGTCAGGAGCCGAGGCCAAAATTCAGCCATTCCCCAACTCAGCCCAGAAAGCAGGTAGAACATCTTTTGTGGTGCCTTTCAGCTGCCTACTGGGGTAGTGTAAATAGTACCAGTAGAACTCGGTTTTGGCACTTTCCCCGGTGGAGATGTGCATGGGGTGTGTTTGGAACATTTTGTCAGGAGCCGAGACCAAAATTCAGCGATTCCCCATCTCAGCCCAGAAAGCAGGTAGAACAAGTTTTGTGGTGCCTTTCAGCTGTCTACCGGGGTAGTGTAAAAAGTACCAGTAGAACTCGTTTCTGGCACTTTCCCCGGTGGAGTTGTGCATGGGGTGTGTTTGGAACATTTTGTCAGTAGCCGAGACCAAAATTCAGCCATTCCCCATCTCAGCCTAGAAAGCAGGTAGAACAACTTTTGTGGTGCCTTTCAGCTGTCTACCGGGGTAGTGTAAAAAGTACCAGTAGAACTCGTTTCTGGCACTTTCCCCGGTGGAGATGTGCATGGGTGTGTTTGGAACATTTTGTCAGGAGCCGAGGCCAAAATTCAGCGATTCCCCATCTCAGCCCAGAAAGCAGGTAGAACAAGTTTTGTGGTGCCTTTCAGCTGCCTACCGGGGTAGTGTAAAAACTACCAAGAGAACTCGTTTCTGGCACTTTCCCCGGTGGAGTTGTGCATGGGGTGTGTTTGGAACATTTTGTCAGGAGCCGAGACCAAAATTCAGCCATTCCCCATCTCAGCCCAGAAAGCAGGTAGAACAAGTTTTGTGGTGCCTTTCAGCTGCCTACCGGGGTAGTGTAAAAACTACCAAGAGAACTCGTTTCTGGCACCTTCCCCGGTGGAGTTGTGCATGGGGTGTGTTTGGAACAATTTGTCAGGAGCCGAGGCCAAAATTCAGCGTTTCCCCATCTCAGTCCAGAAAGCAGGTAGAACATCTTTTGTGGTGCCTTTCAGCTGCCTACTGGGGTAGTGTAAAAAGTACCAGTAGAACTCGTTTCTGGCACTTTCCCCGGTGGAGTTGTGCATGGGGTGTGTTTGGAACATTTTGTCAGGAGCCGAGACCAAAATTCAGCCATTCCCCATCTCAGCCTAGAAAGCAGGTAGAACAAGTTTTGTGGTGCCTTTCAGCTGTCTACCGGGGTAGTGTAAAAAGTACCAGTAGAACTCGTTTCTGGCACTTTCCCCGGTGGAGATGTGCATGGGGTGTGTTTGGAACATTTTGTCAGGAGCCGAGACCAAAATTCAGCGATTCCCCATCTCAGCCCAGAAAGCAGGTAGAACAACTTTTGTGGTGCCTTTCAGCTGCCTACCGGGGTAGTGTAAAAACTACCAAGAGAACTCATTTCTGGCACCTTCCGCGGTGGAGTTGTGCATGGGGTGTGTTTGGAACATTTTGTCAGGAGCCGAGACCAAAATTCAGCGATTCCCCATCTCAGCCCAGAAAGCAGGTAGAACAAGTTTTGTGGTGCCTTTCAGCTGCCTACCGGGGTAGTGTAAAAAGTACCAGTAGAACTCGTTTCTGGCACTTTCCCCGGTGGAGTTGTGCATGGGGTGTGTTTGGAACATTTTGTCAGGAGCCGAGACCAAAATTCAGCCATTCCCCATCTCAGCCTAGAAAGCAGGTAGAACAAGTTTTGTGGTGCCTTTCAGCTGTCTACCGGGGTAGTGTAAAAAGTACCAGTAGAACTCGTTTCTGGCACTTTCCCCGGTGGAGATGTGCATGGGGTGTGTTTGGAACATTTTGTCAGGAGCCGAGACCAAAATTCAGCGATTCCCCATCTCAGCCCAGAAAGCAGGTAGAACAACTTTTGTGGTGCCTTTCAGCTGCCTACCGGGGTAGTGTAAAAACTACCAAGAGAACTCATTTCTGGCACCTTCCGCGGTGGAGTTGTGCATGGGGTGTGTTTGGAACATTTTGTCAGGAGCCGAGACCAAAATTCAGCGATTCCCCATCTCAGCCCAGAAAGCAGGTAGAACAAGTTTTGTGGTGCCTTTCAGCTGCCTACCGGGGTAGTGTAAAAACTACCAAGAGAACTCGTTTCTGGCACCTTCCGCGGTGGAGTTGTGCATGGGGTGTGTTTGGAACATTTTGTCACCAGCTGAGGCCAAAATTCAGCGTTTCCCCATCTCAGTCCAGAAAGCAGGTAGAACATCTTTTGTGGTGCCTTTCAGCTGACTACCGGGGTAGTGTAAAAAGTACCAGTAGAACTCCTTTCTGGCACTTTCCCCGGTGGAGTTGTGCATGGGGTGTGTTTGGAACATTTTGTCAGGAGCCGAGACCAAAATTCAGCCATTCCCCATCTCAGCCCAGAAAGCAGGTAGAACAAGTTTTGTGGTGCCTTTCAGCTGTCTACCGGGGTAGTGTAAAAAGTACCAGTAGAACTCGTTTCTGGCACTTTCCCCGGTGGAGTTGTGCATGGGGTGTGTTTGGAACATTTTGTCAGGAGCCGAGACCAAAATTCAGCGATTCCCCATCTCAGCCCAGAAAGCAGGTAGAACATCTTTTGTGGTGCCTTTCAGCTGTCTACCGGGGTAGTGTAAAAAGTACCAGTAGAACTCGTTTCTGGCACTTTCCCCGGTGGAGTTGTGCATGGGGTGTGTTTGGAACATTTTGTCAGGAGCCGAGACCAAAATTCAGCGATTCCCCATCTCAGCCCAGAAAGCAGGTAGAACAAGTTTTGTGGTGCCTTTCAGCTGCCTACCGGAGTAGTGTAAAAACTACTAAGAGAACTCCTTTCTGGCACCTTCCCCGGTGGAGTTGTGCATGGGGTGTGTTTGGAACATTTTGTCACCAGCTGAGACCAAAATTCAGCCATTCCCCATCTCAGCCCAGAAAGCAGGTAGAACAAGTTTTGTGGTGCCTTTCAGCTGCCTACCTGGGTAGTGTAAATACTACCTAGAGAACTCGTTTCTGGCACCTTCCCCGGTGGAGTTGTGCATGGGGTGTGTTTGGAACATTTTGTCAGGAGCCGAGACCAAAATTCAGCCATTCCCCATCTCAGCCTAGAAAGCAGGTAGAACAACTTTTGTGGTGCCTTTCAGCTGTCTACCGGGGTAGTGTAAAAAGTACCAGTAGAACTCGTTTCTGGCACTTTCCCCGGTGGAGATGTGCATGGGGTGTGTTTGGAACATTTTGTCAGGGGCCGAGACCAAAATTCAGCGATTCCCCATCTCAGCCCAGAAAGCAGGTAGAACAACTTTTGTGGTGCCTTTCAGCTGCCTACCGGGGGTAGTGTAAAAACTACCAAGAGAACTCGTTTCTGGCACCTTCCGCGGTGGAGTTGTGCATGGGGTGTGTTTGGAACATTTTGTCACCAGCTGAGGCCAAAATTCAGCGATTCCCCATCTCAGCCCAGAAAGCAGGTAGAACATCTTTTGTGGTGCCTTTCAGCTGACTACCGGGGTAGTGTAAAAAAGTACCAGTAGAACTCGTTTCTGGCACCTTCCCCGGTGGAGTTGTGCATGGGGTGTGTTTGGAACATTTTGTCAGGAGCCGAGACCAAAATTCAGCGATTCCCCATCTCAGCCCAGAAAGCAGGTAGAACAAGTTTTGTGGTGCCTTTCAGCTGTCTACCGGGGTAGTGTAAAAAGTACCAGTAGAACTCGTTTTTGGCACTTTCCGCGGTGGAGTTGTGCATGGGGTGTGTTTGGAACATTTTGTCACCAGCTGAGGCCAAAATTCAGCGTTTCCCCATCTCAGCCCAGAAAGCAGGTAGAACATCTTTTGTGGTGCCTTTCAGCTGCCTACCGGGGTAGTGTAAAAAGTACCAGTAGAACTCGTTTCTGGCACTTTCCCCGGTGGAGTTGTGCATGGGGTGTGTTTGGAACATTTTGTCACCAGCCGAGTTTAAAATTCAGCGATTCCCCATCTCAGCCTAGAAAGCAGGTAGAACAACTTTTGTGGTGCCTTTCAGCTGTCTACCGGGGTAGTGTAAAAAGTACCAGTAGAACTCGTTTCTGGCACTTTCCCCCGGTGGAGTTGTGCATGGGGTGTGTTTGGAACATTTTGTCACCAGCCGAGACCAAAATTTAGCGATTCCCCATCTCAGCCTAGAAAGCAGGTAGAACAACTTTTGTGGTGCCTTTCAGCTGTCTACCGGGGTAGTGTAAAAAGTACCAGTAGAACTCCTTTCTTGCACTTTCCCCGGTGGAGATGTGCATGGGGTGTGTTTGGAACATTTTGTCACCAGCCGAGTCCAAAATTCAGCGATTCCCCATCTCAGCCCAGAAAGCAGGTAGAACAAGTTTTGTGGTGCCTTTCAGCTGTCTACCGGGGTAGTGTAAAAAGTACCAGTAGAACTCGTTTCTGGCACTTTCCCCGGTGGAGATGTGCATGGGGTGTGTTTGGAACATTTTGTCAGGAGCCGAGACCAAAATTCAGCGATTCCCCATCTCAGCCCAGAAAGCAGGTAGAACAAGTTTTGTGGTGCCTTTCAGCTGCCTACCGGGGTAGTGTAAAAACTACCAGTAGAACTCGTTTTTGGCACTTTCCCCGGTGGAGTTGTGCATGGGGTGTGTTTGGAACATTTTGTCAGGAGCCGAGACCAAAATTCAGCGATTCCCCATCTCAGCCCAGAAAGCAGGTAGAACAAGTTTTGTGGTGCCTTTCAGCTGCCTACCGGGGTAGTGTAAAAACTACCAAGAGAACTCGTTTCTGGCACCTTCCGCGGTGGAGTTGTGCATGGGGTGTGTTTGGAACATTTTGTCAGGAGCCGAGGCCAAAATTCAGCGTTTCCCCATCTCAGTCCAGAAAGCAGGTAGAACATCTTTTGTGGTGCCTTTCAGCTGCCTACTGGGGTAGTGTAAAAAGTACCAGTAGAACTCGTTTCTGGCACTTTCCCCGGTGGAGTTGTGCATGGGGTGTGTTTGGAACATTTTGTCAGGAGCCGAGACCAAAATTCAGCGATTCCCCATCTCAGCCTAGAAAGCAGGTAGAACAACTTTTGTGGTGCCTTTCAGCTGTCTACCGGGGTAGTGTAAAAAGTACCAGTAGAACTCGTTTCTGGCACTTTCCCCGGTGGAGATGTGCATGGGGTGTGTTTGGAACATTTTGTCAGGAGCCGAGGCCAAAATTCAGCGATTCCCCATCTCAGTCCAGAAAGCAGGTAGAACAAGTTTTGTGGTGCCTTTCAGCTGCCTACCGGGGTAGTGTAAAAACTACCAACAGAACTCGTTTCTGGCACCTTCCGCGGTGGAGTTGTGCATGGGGTGTGTTTGGAACATTTTGTCACCAGCCGAGTCCAAAATTCAGCGTTTCCCCATCTCAGCCCAGAAAGCAGGTAGAACATCTTTTGTGGTGCCTTTCAGCTGACTACCGGGGTAGTGTAAAAAGTACCAGTAGAACTCGTTTCTGGCACTTTCCCCGGTGGAGATGTGCATGGGGTGTGTTTGGAACATTTTGTCACCAGCCGAGACCAAAATTCAGCGATTCCCCATCTCAGCCCAGAAAGCAGGTAGAACAAGTTTTGTGGTGCCTTTCAGCTGCCTACCGGGGTAGTGTAAAAACTACCAAGAGAACTCGTTTCTGGCACCTTCCCCGGTGGAGTTGTGCATGGGGTGTGTTTGGAACATTTTGTCAGGAGCCGAGACCAAAATTCAGCGTTTCCCCATCTCAGTCCAGAAAGCAGTTAGAACATCTTTTGTGGTGCCTTTCAGCTGACTACCGGGGTAGTGTAAAAAGTACCAGTAGAACTCGTTTCTGGCACTTTCCCCGGTGGAGTTGTGCATGGGGTGTGTTTGGAACATTTTGTCAGCAGCCGAGACCAAAATTCAGCGATTCCCCATCTCAGCCTAGAAAGCAGGTAGAACAACTTTTGTGGTGCCTTTCAGCTGTCTACCGGGGTAGTGTAAAAAGTACCAGTAGAACTCGTTTCTGGCACTTTCCCCGGTGGAGTTGTGCATGGGGTGTGTTTGGAACATTTTGTCACCCGCCGAGTCCAAAATTCAGCGATTCCCCATCTCAGCCCAGAAAGCAGGTAGAACAAGTTTTGTGGTGCCTTTCAGCTGTCTACCGGGGTAGTGTAAAAACTACTAACAGAACTCGTTTCTGGCACCTTCCCCGGTGGAGTTGTGCATGGGGTGTGTTTGGAACATTTTGTCACCAGCCGAGTCCAAAATTCAGCCATTCCCCATCTCAGCCCAGAAAGCAGGTAGAACAAGTTTTGTGGTGACTTTCAGCTGTCTACCGGGGTAGTGTAAAAAGTACCAGTAGAACTCGTTTCTGGCACTTTCCCCGGTGGAGATGTGCATGGGGTGTGTTTGGAACATTTTATCAGGAGCCGAGACCAAAATTCAGCCATTCCCCATCTCAGCCCAGAAAGCAGGTAGAACAACTTTTGTGGTGCCTTTCAGCTGCCTACCGGGGTAGTGTAAAAAGTACCAGTAGAACTCCTTTCTGGCACTTTCCCCGGTGGAGTTGTGCATGGGGTGTGTTTGGAACATTTTGTCAGGAGCCGAGACCAAAATTCAGCGATTCCCCATCTCAGCCCAGAAAGCAGGTAGAACAAGTTTTGTGGTGCCTTGCAGCTGCCTACCGGGGTAGTGTAAAAACTACCAAGAGAACTCGTTTCTGGCACTTTCCCCGGTGGAGTTGTGCATGGGGTGTGTTTGGAACATTTTGTCACCAGCTGAGGCCAAAATTCAGCGTCTCCACATCTCAGTCCAGAAAGCAGGTAGAACATCTTTTGTGGTGCCTTTCAGCTGCCTATGGGGTAGTGTAAAAACTACCAAGAGAACTCGTTTCTGGCACTTTCCCGGTGGAGTTGTGCATGGGGTGTGTTTGGAACATTTTGTCAGGAGCCGAGACCAAAATTCAGCCATTCCCCATCTCAGCCCAGAAAGCAGGTAGAACAACTTTTGTGGTGCCTTTCAGCTGCCTACCGGGGTAGTGTAAAAAGTACCAGTAGAACTCATTTTTGGCACTTTCCCCAGTGGAGTTGTGCATGGGGTGTGTTTGAAACATTTTGTCAGGAGCCGAGACCAAAATTCAGCGATTCCCCATCTCAGCCCAGAAAGCAGGTAGAACAACTTTTGTGGTGCCTTTCAGCTGCCTACCGGGGTAGTGTAAAAACTACCAAGAGAACTCGTTTCTGGCACCTTCCCCGGTGGAGTTGTGCATGGGGTGTGTTTGGAACATTTTGTCACCAGCTGAGGCCAAAATTCAGCGTTTCCCCATCTCAGTCCAGAAAGCAGGTAGAACATCTTTTGTGGTGCCTTTCAGCTGCCTACTGGGGTAGTGTAAAAAGTACCAGTAGAACTCCTTTCTGGCACCTTCCCCGGTGGAGTTGTGAATGGGGTGTGTTTGGAACATTTTGTCACCAGCCGAGACCAAAATTCAGCGATTCCCCATCTCAGCCCAGAAAGCAGGTAGAACAAGTTTTGTGGTGCCTTTCAGCTGCCTACCGGGGTAGTGTAAAAACTACCAAGAGAACTCGTTTCTGGCACCTTCCGCGGTGGAGTTGTGCATGGGGTGTGTTTGGAACATTTTGTCACCAGCTGAGGCCAAAATTCAGCGTTTCCCCATCTCAGTCCAGAAAGCAGGTAGAACATCTTTTGTGGTGCCTTTCAGCTGACTACCGGGGTAGTGTAAAAAGTACCAGTAGAACTCCTTTCTGGCACTTTCCCCGGTGGAGTTGTGCATGGGGTGTGTTTGGAACATTTTGTCAGGAGCCGAGACCAAAATTCAGTCATTCCCCATCTCAGACTAGAAAGCAGGTAGAACAACTTTTGTGGTGCCTTTCAGCTGTCTACCGGGGTAGTGTAAAAAGTACCAGTAGAACTCGTTTCTGGCACTTTCCCCGGTGGAGTTGTGCATGGGGTGTGTTTGGAACATTTTGTCACCAGCCGAGACCAAAATTCAGCGATTCCCCATCTCAGCCCAGAAAGCAGGTAGAACAAGTTTTGTGGTGCCTTTCAGCTGTCTACCGGGGTAGTGTAAAAAGTACCAGTAGAACTCGTTTCTGGCACTTTCCCCGGTGGAGATGTGCATGGGGTGTGTTTGGAACATGTTGTCACCAGCCGAGTCCAAAATTCAGCCATTCCCCATCTCAGCCCAGAAAGCAGGTAGAACAACTTTTGTGGTGCCTTTCAGCTGTCTACCGGGGTAGTGTAAAAACTACTAACAGAACTCGTTTCTGGCACCTTCCCCGGTGGAGTTGTGCATGGGGTGTGTTTGGAACATTTTGTCACCAGCCGAGTCCAAAATTCAGCCATTCCCCATCTCAGCCCAGAAAGCAGGTAGAACAAGTTTTGTGGTGCCTTTCAGCTGTCTACCGGGGTAGTGTAAAAAGTACCAGTAGAACTCGTTTCTGGCACTTTCCCCGGTGGAGTTGTGCATGGGGTGTGTTTGGAACATTTTGTCAGGAGCCGAGACCAAAATTCAGCCATTCCCCATCTCAGCCCAGAAAGCAGGTAGAACAAGTTTTGTGGTGCCTTTCAGCTGTCTACCGGGGTAGTGTAAAAACTACTAACAGAACTCGTTTCTGGCACCTTCCCCGGTGGAGTTGTGCATGGGGTGTGTTTGGAACATTTTGTCAGGAGCCGAGACCAAAATTCAGCGCTTCCCCATCTCAGTCCAGAAAGCAGGTAGAACATCTTTTGTGGTGCCTTTCAGCTGCCTACTGGGGTAGTGTAAAAAGTACCAGTAGAACTCGTTTCTGGCACTTTCCCCGGTGGAGTTGTGCATGGGGTGTGTTTGGAACATTTTGTCAGGAGCCGAGACCAAAATTCAGCCATTCCCCATCTCAGCCCAGAAAGCAGGTAGAAGAAGTTTTGTGGTACACTTTCAGCTGTCTACCGGGGTAGTGTAAAAAGTACCAGTAGAACTCGTTTCTGGCACTTTCCCCGGTGGAGTTGTGCATGGGGTGTGTTTGGAACATTTTGTCACCAGCCGAGTCCAAAATTCAGCCATTCCCCATCTCAGCCCAGAAAGCAGGTAGAACAACTTTTGTGGTGCCTTTCAGCTGCCTAACAGGGTAGTGTAAAAACTACTAACAGAACTCGTTTCTGGCACCTTCCGCGGTGGAGTTGTGCATGGGGTGTGTTTGGAACATTTTGTCAGGAGCCGAGTCCAAAATTCAGCGATTCCCCATCTCAGCCCAGAAAGCAGGTAGAACAAGTTTTGTGGTGCCTTTCAGCTGTCTACCGGGGTAGTGTAAAAAGTACCAGTAGAACTCGTTTCTGGCACTTTCCCCGGTGGAGATGTGCATGGGGTGTGTTTGGAACATTTTGTCAGGAGCCGAGACCAAAATTCAGCCATTCCCCATCTCAGCCCAGAAAGCAGGTAGAACAAGTTTTGTGGTGCCTTTCAGCTGTCTACCGGGGTAGTGTAAAAAGTACCAGTAGAACTCGTTTTTGGCACTTTCCCCGGTGGAGTTGTGCATGGGGTGTGTTTGGAACATTTTGTCACCAGCCGAGACCAAAATACAGCGATTCCCCATCTCAGCCCAGAAAGCAGGTAGAACAAGTTTTGTGGTGCCTTTCAGCTGCCTACCGGGGTAGTGTAAAAACTACCAACATACTCCTTTCTGGCACCTTCCGCGGTGGAGTTGTGCATGGGGTGTGTTTGGAACATTTTGTCTCCAGCTGAGACCAAAATTCAGCGATTCCCCATCTCAGCCCAGAAAGCAGGTAGAACATCTTTTGTGGTGACTTTCAGCTGCCTCCCGGGGTACTGTAAAACCTACCAACAGAACTCGTTCCTGGCACCTTCCGCGGTGGAGTTGTGCATGGGGTGTGTTTGGAACATTTTGTCACCAGCCGAGTCCAAAATTCAGCGATTCCCCATCTCAGCCCAGAAAGCAGGTAGAACAAGTTTTGTGGTGCCTTTCAGCTGTCTACCGGGGTAGTGTAAAAAGTACCAACAGAACTCCTTTCTGGCACCTTCCGCGGTGGAGTTGTGCATGGGGTGTGTTTGGAACATTTTGTCACCAGCCGAGACCAACATTCAGCGATTCCCCATCTCAGCCCAGAAAGCAGGTAGAACAAGTTTTGTGGTGACTTTCAGCTGTCTACCGGGGTAGTGTAAAAAGTACCAGTAGAACTCCTTTCTGGCACTTTCCCCGGTGGAGTTGTGCATGGGGTGTGTTTGGAACATTTTGTCAGGAGCCGAGTCCAAAATTCAGCCATTCCCCATCTCAGCCCAGAAAGCAGGTAGAACAACTTTTGTGGTGCCTTTCAGCTGCCTACCGGGGTAGTGTAAAAACTACTAACAGAACCCGTTTCTGGCACCTTCCCCGGTGGAGTTGTGCATGGGGTGTGTTTGGAACATTTTGTCACCAGCCGAGTCCAAAATTCAGCGATTCCCCATCTCAGCCCAGAAAGCAGGTAGAACAAGTTTTGTGGTGCCTTTCAGCTGTCTACCGGGGTAGTGTAAAAAGTACCAGTAGAACTCGTTTCTGGCACTTTCCCCGGTGGAGATGTGCATGGGGTGTGTTTGGAACATTTTGTCAGGAGCCGAGTCCAAAATTCAGCCATTCCCCATCTCAGCCCAGAAAGCAGGTAGAACAACTTTTGTGGTGCCTTTCAGCTGCCTACCGATGTAGTGTAAAAACTACTAACAGAACTCGTTTCTGGCACCTTCCCCGGTGGAGTTGTGCATCGGGTGTGTTTGGAACATTTTGTCACCAGCCGAGTCCAAAATTCAGCGATTCCCCATCTCAGCCCAGAAAGCAGGTAGAACAAGTTTTGTGGTGCCTTTCAGCTGCCTACTGGGGTAGTGTAAAAAGTACCAGTAGAACTCCTTTCTGGCACTTTCCCCGGTGGAGATGTGCATGGGGTGTGTTTGGAACATTTTGTCACCAGCCGAGACCAAAATTCAGCGATTCCCCATCTCAGCCCAGAAAGCAGGTAGAACAAGTTTTGTGGTGCCTTTCAGCTGCCTACCGGGGTAGTGTAAAAACTACCAAGAGAACTCATTTCTGGCACCTTCCCCGGTGGAGTTGTGCATGGGGTGTGTTTGGAACATTTTGTCACCAGCTGAGGCCAAAATTCAGCATTTCCCCATCTCAGTCCAGAAAGCAGGTAGAACATCTTTTGTGGTGCCTTTCAGCTGCCTACTGGGGTAGTGTAAAAAGTACCAGTAGAACTTGTTTCTGGCACTTTCCCCGGTGGAGTTGTGCATGGGGTGTGTTTGGAACATTTTGTCAGGAGCCGAGACCAAAATTCAGCCATTCCCCATCTCAGCCTAGAAAGGAGGTAGAACAACTTTTGTGGTGCCTTTCAGCTGTCTACCGGGGTAGTGTAAAAAGTACCAGTAGAACTCGTTTCTGGCACTTTCCCCGGTGGAGTTGTGCATGGGGTGTGTTTGGAACATTTTTTCACCAGCCGAGACCAAAATTCAGCGATTCCCCATCTCAGCCCAGAAAGCAGGTAGAACAAGTTTTGTGGTGCCTTTCAGCTGCCTACCGGGGTAGTGTAAAAACTACCAAGAGAACTCGTTTCTGGCACTTTCCCCGGTGGAGTTGTGCATGGGGTGTGTTTGGAACATTTTGTCACCAGCTGAGGCCAAAATTCAGCGTCTCCACATCTCAGTCCAGAAAGCAGGTAGAACATCTTTTGTGGTGCCTTTCAGCTGCCTACTGGGGTAGTGTAAAAACTACCAGTAGAACTCGTTTCTGGCACTTTCCCCGGTGGAGATGTGCATGGGGTGTGTTTGGAACATTTTGTCAGGAGCCGAGACCAAAATTCAGCGATTCCCCATCTCAGCCCAGAAAGCAGGTAGAACAAGTTTTGTGGTGCCTTTCAGCTGCCTACCGGGGTAGTGTAAAAACTACCAACAGAACTCGTTTCTGGCACTTTCCCCGGTGGAGTTGTGCATGGGGTGTGTTTGGAACATTTTGTCACCAGCCGAGACCAAAATTCAGCCATTCCCCATCTCAGCCCAGAAAGCAGGTAGAACAAGTTTTGTGGTGCCTTTCAGCTGTCTACCGGGGTAGTGTAAAAAGTACCAGTAGAACTCGTTTCTGGCACTTTCCCCGGTGGAGTTGTGCATGGGGTGTGTTTGGAACATATTGTCATGAGCCGAGTCCAAAATTCAGCGGTTCCCCATCTCAGCCCAGAAAGCAGGTAGAACAACTTTTGTGGTGCCTTTCAGCTGTCTACCGGGGTAGTGTAAAAAGTACCAGTAGAACTCGTTTCTGGCACTTTCCCCGGTGGAGTTGTGCATGGGGTGTGTTTGGAACATTTTTTCACCAGCCGAGACCAAAATTCAGCCATTCCCCATCTCAGCCCAGAAAGCAGGTAGAACAACTTTTGTGGTGCCTTTCAGCTGTCTACCGGGGTAGTGTAAAAACTACTAAGAGAACTCCTTTCTGGCACATTCCCCGGTGGAGATGTGCATGGGGTGTGTTTGGAACATTTTGTCAGGAGCCGAGACCAAAATTCAGCCATTCCCCATCTCAGCCCAGAAAGCAGGTAGAACAACTTTTGTGGTGCCTTTCAGCTGTCTACCGGGGTAGTGTAAATAGTACCGGTAGAACTCGTTTTTGGCACTTTCCCCGGTGGAGTTGTGCATGGGGTGTGTTTGGAACATTTTGTCAGGAGCCGAGACCAAAATTCAGCCATTCCCCATCTCAGCCCAGAAAGCAGGTAGAACAAGTTTTGTGGTGCCTTTCAGCTGCCTACCGGGGTAGTGTAAAAACTACCAAGAGAACTCCTTTCTGGCACCTTCCCCGGTGGAGTTGTGCATGGGGTGTGTTTGGAACATTTTGTCACCAGCTGAGGCCAAAATTCAGCGTTTCCCCATCTCAGCCCAGAAAGCAGGTAGAACATCTTTTGTGGTGCCTTTCAGCTGCCTACCGGGGTAGTGTAAAAACTACCAACAGAACTCCTTTCTGGCACCTTCCCCGGTGGAGTTGTGCATGGGGTGTGTTTGGAACATTTTGTCACCAGCCGAGACCAAAATTCAGCGATTCCCCATCTCAGCCCAGAAAACAGGTAGAACATCTTCTGTGGTGACTTTAAGCTGCGTACCGGGGTACTGTAAAACCTACCAACAGAACTCGTTTCTGGCACCTTCCGCGGTGGAGTTGTGCATGGGGTGTGTTTGGAACATTTTGTCACCAGCCGAGTCCAAAATTCAGCGATTCCCCATCTCAGCCCAGAAAGCAGGTAGAACATCTTTTGTGGTGCCTTTCAGCTGTCTACCGGGGTAGTGTAAAAAGTACCAGTAGAACTCGTTTCTGGCACTTTCCCCGGTGGAGTTGTGCATGGGGTGTGTTTGGAACATATTGTCATGAGCCGAGACCAAAATTCAGCGTTTCCCCATCTCAGCCCAGAAAGCAGGTGGAACAACTTTTGTGGTGCCTTTCAGCTGTCTACCGGGGTAGTGTAAAAAGTACCAGTAGAACTCGTTTCTGGCACTTTCCCCGGTGGAGTTGTGCATGGGGTGTGTTTGGAACATTTTTTCACCAGCCGAGACCAAAATTCAGCCATTCCCCATCTCAGCCCAGAAAGCAGGTAGAACAACTTTTGTGGTGCCTTTCAGCTGTCTACCGGGGTAGTGTAAAAACTACTAAGAGAACTCCTTTCTGGCACATTCCCCGGTGGAGATGTGCATGGGGTGTGTTTGGAACATTTTGTCAGGAGCCGAGACCAAAATTCAGCCATTCCCCATCTCAGCCCAGAAAGCAGGTAGAACAACTTTTGTGGTGCCTTTCAGCTGTCTACCGGGGTAGTGTAAATAGTACCGGTAGAACTCGTTTTTGGCACTTTCCCCGGTGGAGTTGTGCATGGGGTGTGTTTGGAACATTTTGTCAGGAGCCGAGACCAAAATTCAGCCATTCCCCATCTCAGCCCAGAAAGCAGGTAGAACAAGTTTTGTGGTGCCTTTCAGCTGCCTACCGGGGTAGTGTAAAAACTACCAAGAGAACTCGTTTCTGGCACCTTCCCCGGTGGAGTTGTGCATGGGGTGTGTTTGGAACATTTTGTCACCAGCTGAGGCCAAAATTCAGCGTTTCCCCATCTCAGCCCAGAAAGCAGGTAGAACATCTTTTGTGGTGCCTTTCAGCTGCCTACCGGGGTAGTGTAAAAACTACCAACAGAACTCCTTTCTGGCACCTTCCCCGGTGGAGTTGTGCATGGGGTGTGTTTGGAACATTTTGTCACCAGCCGAGACCAAAATTCAGCGATTCCCCATCTCAGCCCAGAAAACAGGTAGAACATCTTCTGTGGTGACTTTAAGCTGCGTACCGGGGTACTGTAAAACCTACCAACAGAACTCGTTTCTGGCACCTTCCGCGGTGGAGTTGTGCATGGGGTGTGTTTGGAACATTTTGTCACCAGCCGAGTCCAAAATTCAGCGATTCCCCATCTCAGCCCAGAAAGCAGGTAGAACATCTTTTGTGGTGCCTTTCAGCTGTCTACCGGGGTAGTGTAAAAAGTACCAGTAGAACTCGTTTCTGGCACCTTCCCCGGTGGAGATGTGCATGGGGTGTGTTTGGAACATTTTGTCATGAGCCGAGACCAAAATTCAGCCATTCCCCATCTCAGCCCAGAAAGCAGGTAGAACAACTTTTGTGGTGCCTTTCAGCTGTCTACCGGGGTAGTGTAAAAAGTACCAGTAGAACTCGTTTTTAGCACTTTCCCCGGTGGAGTTGTGCATGGGGTGTGTTTGAAACATTTTGTCAGGAGCCGAGACCAAAATTCAGCCATTCCCCATCTCAGCCCAGAAAGCAGGTAGAACAAGTTTTGTGGTGCCTTTCAGCTGCCTACCGAGGTAGTGTAAAAACTACCAAGAGAACTCGTTTCTGGCACCTTCCGCGGTGGAGTTGTGCATGGGGTGTGTTTGGAACATTTTGTCACCAGCTGAGGCCAAAATTCACCGTTTCCCCATCTCAGTCCAGAAAGCAGGTAGAACATCTTTTGTGGTGCCTTTCAGCTGCCTACTGGGGTAGTGTAAATAGTACCGGTAGAACTCGTTTTTGGCACTTTCCCCGGTGGAGTTGTGCATGGGGTGTGTTTGGAACATTTTGTCAGGAGCCGAGACCAAAATTCAGCCATTCCCCATCTCAGCCCAGAAAGCAGGTAGAACAAGTTTTGTGGTGCCTTTCAGCTGCCTACCGGGGTAGTGTAAAAACTACCAAGAGAACTCGTTTCTGGCACCTTCCCCGGTGGAGTTGTGCATGGGGTGTGTTTGGAACATTTTGTCACCAGCTGAGGCCAAAATTCAGCGTTTCCCCATCTCAGCCCAGAAAGCAGGTAGAACATCTTTTGTGGTGCCTTTCAGCTGCCTACCGGGGTAGTGTAAAAACTACCAACAGAACTCCTTTCTGGCACCTTCCCCGGTGGAGTTGTGCATGGGGTGTGTTTGGAACATTTTGTCACCAGCCGAGACCAAAATTCAGCGATTCCCCATCTCAGCCCAGAAAACAGGTAGAACATCTTCTGTGGTGACTTTAAGCTGCGTACCGGGGTACTGTAAAACCTACCAACAGAACTCGTTTCTGGCACCTTCCGCGTTGGAGTTGTGCATGGGGTGTGTTTGGAATATTTTGTCACCAGCCGAGTCCAAAATTCAGCGATTCCCCATCTCAGCCCAGAAAGCAGGTAGAACATCTTTTGTGGTGCCTTTCAGCTGTCTACCGGGGTAGTGTAAAAAGTACCAGTAGAACTCGTTTCTGGCACCTTCCCCGGTGGAGATGTGCATGGGGTGTGTTTGGAACATTTTGTCATGAGCCGAGACCAAAATTCAGCCATTCCCCATCTCAGCCCAGAAAGCAGGTAGAACAACTTTTGTGGTGCCTTTCAGCTGTCTACCGGGGTAGTGTAAAAAGTACCAGTAGAACTCGTTTTTAGCACTTTCCCCGGTGGAGTTGTGCATGGGGTGTGTTTGAAACATTTTGTCAGGAGCCGAGACCAAAATTCAGCCATTCCCCATCTCAGCCCAGAAAGCAGGTAGAACAAGTTTTGTGGTGCCTTTCAGCTGCCTACCGAGGTAGTGTAAAAACTACCAAGAGAACTCGTTTCTGGCACCTTCCGCGGTGGAGTTGTGCATGGGGTGTGTTTGGAACATTTTGTCACCAGCTGAGGCCAAAATTCAGCGTTTCCCCATCTCAGTCCAGAAAGCAGGTAGAACATCTTTTGTGGTGCCTTTCAGCTGCCTACTGGGGTAGTGTAAAAAGTACCAGTAGAACTCGTTTCTGGCACTTTCCCCGGTGGAGTTGTGCATGGGGTGTGTTTGGAACATTTTGTCAGGAGCCGAGTCCAAAATTCAGCCATTCCCCATCTCAGCCCAGAAAGCAGGTAGAACAAGTTTTGTGGTGCCTTTCAGCTGCCTACCGGGGTAGTGTAAAAAGTACCAGTAGAACTCGTTTCTGGCACCTTCCCCGGTGGAGTTGTGCATGGGGTGTGTTTGGAACATTTTGTCAGGAGCCGAGACCAAAATTCAGCGATTCCCCTTCTCAGCCCAGAAAGCAGGTAGAACAAGTTTTGTGGTGCCTTTCAGCTGTTTACCGGGGTAGTGTAAAAAGTACCAGTAGAACTCGTTTCTGGCACTTTCCCCGGTGGAGTTGTGCATGGGGTGTGTTTGGAACATTTTGTCACCAGCCGAGACCAAAATTCAGCCGTTCCCCATCTCAGCCCAGAAAGCAGGTAGAACAAGTTTTGTGGTGCCTTTCAGCTGCCTACCGGGGTAGTGTAAAAAGTACCAGTAGAACTCGTTTTTGGCACTTTCCCCCGTGGAATTGTGCATGGGGTGTGTTTGGAACATTTTGTCACCAGCCGAGTCCAAAATTCAGCGATTCCCCATCTCAGCCCAGAAAGCAGGTAGAACAACTTTTGTGGTGACTTTCAGCTGCCTACTGGGGTAGTGTAAAAACTACTAACAGAACTCGTTTCTGGCACCTTCCCCGGTGGAGTTGTGCATGGGGTGTGTTTGGAACATTTTGTCAGGAGCCGAGACCAAAATTCAGACATTCCCCATCTCAGCCCAGAAAGCAGGTAGGACAAGTTTTGTGGTGCCTTTCAGCTGTCTACCGGGGTAGTGTAAAAAGTACCAGTAGAACTCCTTTCTGGCACTTTCCCCGGTGGAGATGTGCATGGGGTGTGTTTGGAACATTTTGTCAGGAGCCGAGACCAAAATTCAGCCATTCCCCATCTCAGCCCAGAAAGCAGGTAGAACAAGTTTTGTGGTGCCTTTCAGCTGCCTACAGGGGTAGTGTAAAAAGTACCAACAGAACTCCTTTCTGTCACTTTCCCCGGTGGAGATGTGCATGGGGTGTGTTTCGAACATTTTGTCACCAGCCGAGACCAAAATTCAGCCATTCCCCATCTCAGCCCAGAAAGCAGGTAGAACAAGTTTTGTGGTGCCTTTCAGCTGCCTACCGGGGTAGTGTAAAAAGTACCAGTAGAACTCGTTTTTGGCACTTTCCCCGGTGGAGTTGTGCATGGGGTGTGTTTGGAACATTTTTTCACCAGCCGAGACCAAAATTCAGCCATTCCCCATCTCAGCCCAGAAAGCAGGTAGAACAACTTTTGTGGTGCCTTTCAGCTGTCTACCGGGGTAGTGTAAAAACTACTAAGAGAACTCCTTTCTGGCACATTCCCCGGTGGAGATGTGCATGGGGTGTGTTTGGAACATTTTGTCAGGAGCCGAGACCAAAATTCAGCCATTCCCCATCTCAGCCCAGAAAGCAGGTAGAACAACTTTTGTGGTGCCTTTCAGCTGTCTACCGGGGTAGTGTAAATAGTACCGGTAGAACTCGTTTTTGGCACTTTCCCCGGTGGAGTTGTGCATGGGGTGTGTTTGGAACATTTTGTCAGGAGCCGAGACCAAAATTCAGCCATTCCCCATCTCAGCCCAGAAAGCAGGTAGAACAAGTTTTGTGGTGCCTTTCAGCTGCCTACCGGGGTAGTGTAAAAACTACCAAGAGAACTCCTTTCTGGCACCTTCCCCGGTGGAGTTGTGCATGGGGTGTGTTTGGAACATTTTGTCACCAGCTGAGGCCAAAATTCAGCGTTTCCCCATCTCAGCCCAGAAAGCAGGTAGAACATCTTTTGTGGTGCCTTTCAGCTGCCTACCGGGGTAGTGTAAAAACTACCAACAGAACTCCTTTCTGGCACCTTCCCCGGTGGAGTTGTGCATGGGGTGTGTTTGGAACATTTTGTCACCAGCCGAGACCAAAATTCAGCGATTCCCCATCTCAGCCCAGAAAACAGGTAGAACATCTTCTGTGGTGACTTTAAGCTGCGTACCGGGGTACTGTAAAACCTACCAACAGAACTCGTTTCTGGCACCTTCCGCGGTGGAGTTGTGCATGGGGTGTGTTTGGAACATTTTGTCACCAGCCGAGTCCAAAATTCAGCGATTCCCCATCTCAGCCCAGAAAGCAGGTAGAACATCTTTTGTGGTGCCTTTCAGCTGTCTACCGGGGTAGTGTAAAAAGTACCAGTAGAACTCGTTTCTGGCACTTTCCCCGGTGGAGATGTGCATGGGGTGTGTTTGGAACATTTTGTCAGGAGCCGAGACCAAAATTCAGCGATTCCCCATCTCAGCCCAGAAAGCAGGTAGAACAAGTTTTGTGGTGCCTTTCAGCTGCCTACCGGGGTAGTGTAAAAACTACCAACAGAACTCGTTTCTGGCACTTTCCCCGGTGGAGTTGTGCATGGGGTGTGTTTGGAACATATTGTCATGAGCCGAGACCAAAATTCAGCGTTTCCCCATCTCAGCCCAGAAAGCAGGTGGAACAACTTTTGTGGTGCCTTTCAGCTGTCTACCGGGGTAGTGTAAAAAGTACCAGTAGAACTCGTTTCTGGCACTTTCCCCGGTGGAGTTGTGCATGGGGTGTGTTTGGAACATTTTGTCACCAGCCGAGACCAAAATTCAGCCATTCCCCATCTCAGCCCAGAAAGCAGGTAGAACAACTTTTGTGGTGCCTTTCAGCTGTCTACCGGGGTAGTGTAAAAACTACTAAGAGAACTCCTTTCTGGCACATTCCCCGGTGGAGATGTGCATGGGGTGTGTTTGGAACATTTTGTCAGGAGCCGAGACCAAAATTCAGCCATTCCCCATCTCAGCCCAGAAAGCAGGTAGAACAACTTTTGTGGTGCCTTTCAGCTGTCTACCGGGGTAGTGTAAATAGTACCGGTAGAACTCGTTTTTGGCACTTTCCCCGGTGGAGTTGTGCATGGGGTGTGTTTGGAACATTTTGTCAGGAGCCGAGACCAAAATTCAGCCATTCCCCATCTCAGCCCAGAAAGCAGGTAGAACAAGTTTTGTGGTGCCTTTCAGCTGCCTACCGGGGTAGTGTAAAAACTACCAAGAGAACTCGTTTCTGGCACCTTCCCCGGTGGAGTTGTGCATGGGGTGTGTTTGGAACATTTTGTCACCAGCTGAGGCCAAAATTCAGCGTTTCCCCATCTCAGCCCAGAAAGCAGGTAGAACATCTTTTGTGGTGCCTTTCAGCTGCCTACCGGGGTAGTGTAAAAACTACCAACAGAACTCCTTTCTGGCACCTTCCCCGGTGGAGTTGTGCATGGGGTGTGTTTGGAACATTTTGTCACCAGCCGAGACCAAAATTCAGCGATTCCCCATCTCAGCCCAGAAAACAGGTAGAACATCTTCTGTGGTGACTTTAAGCTGCGTACCGGGGTACTGTAAAACCTACCAACAGAACTCGTTTCTGGCACCTTCCGCGGTGGAGTTGTGCATGGGGTGTGTTTGGAACATTTTGTCACCAGCCGAGTCCAAAATTCAGCGATTCCCCATCTCAGCCCAGAAAGCAGGTAGAACATCTTTTGTGGTGCCTTTCAGCTGTCTACCGGGGTAGTGTAAAAAGTACCAGTAGAACTCGTTTCTGGCACCTTCCCCGGTGGAGATGTGCATGGGGTGTGTTTGGAACATTTTGTCATGAGCCGAGACCAAAATTCAGCCATTCCCCATCTCAGCCCAGAAAGCAGGTAGAACAACTTTTGTGGTGCCTTTCAGCTGTCTACCGGGGTAGTGTAAAAAGTACCAGTAGAACTCGTTTTTAGCACTTTCCCCGGTGGAGTTGTGCATGGGGTGTGTTTGAAACATTTTGTCAGGAGCCGAGACCAAAATTCAGCCATTCCCCATCTCAGCCCAGAAAGCAGGTAGAACAAGTTTTGTGGTGCCTTTCAGCTGCCTACCGAGGTAGTGTAAAAACTACCAAGAGAACTCGTTTCTGGCACCTTCCGCGGTGGAGTTGTGCATGGGGTGTGTTTGGAACATTTTGTCACCAGCTGAGGCCAAAATTCACCGTTTCCCCATCTCAGTCCAGAAAGCAGGTAGAACATCTTTTGTGGTGCCTTTCAGCTGCCTACTGGGGTAGTGTAAATAGTACCGGTAGAACTCGTTTTTGGCACTTTCCCCGGTGGAGTTGTGCATGGGGTGTGTTTGGAACATTTTGTCAGGAGCCGAGACCAAAATTCAGCCATTCCCCATCTCAGCCCAGAAAGCAGGTAGAACAAGTTTTGTGGTGCCTTTCAGCTGCCTACCGGGGTAGTGTAAAAACTACCAAGAGAACTCGTTTCTGGCACCTTCCCCGGTGGAGTTGTGCATGGGGTGTGTTTGGAACATTTTGTCACCAGCTGAGGCCAAAATTCAGCGTTTCCCCATCTCAGCCCAGAAAGCAGGTAGAACATCTTTTGTGGTGCCTTTCAGCTGCCTACCGGGGTAGTGTAAAAACTACCAACAGAACTCCTTTCTGGCACCTTCCCCGGTGGAGTTGTGCATGGGGTGTGTTTGGAACATTTTGTCACCAGCCGAGTCCAAAATTCAGCGATTCCCCATCTCAGCCCAGAAAGCAGGTAGAACATCTTTTGTGGTGCCTTTCAGCTGTCTACCGGGGTAGTGTAAAAAGTACCAGTAGAACTCGTTTCTGGCACCTTCCCCGGTGGAGATGTGCATGGGGTGTGTTTGGAACATTTTGTCATGAGCCGAGACCAAAATTCAGCCATTCCCCATCTCAGCCCAGAAAGCAGGTAGAACAACTTTTGTGGTGCCTTTCAGCTGTCTACCGGGGTAGTGTAAAAAGTACCAGTAGAACTCGTTTTTAGCACTTTCCCCGGTGGAGTTGTGCATGGGGTGTGTTTGAAACATTTTGTCAGGAGCCGAGACCAAAATTCAGCCATTCCCCATCTCAGCCCAGAAAGCAGGTAGAACAAGTTTTGTGGTGCCTTTCAGCTGCCTACCGAGGTAGTGTAAAAACTACCAAGAGAACTCGTTTCTGGCACCTTCCGCGGTGGAGTTGTGCATGGGGTGTGTTTGGAACATTTTGTCACCAGCTGAGGCCAAAATTCAGCGTTTCCCCATCTCAGTCCAGAAAGCAGGTAGAACATCTTTTGTGGTGCCTTTCAGCTGCCTACTGGGGTAGTGTAAAAAGTACCAGTAGAACTCGTTTCTGGCACTTTCCCCGGTGGAGTTGTGCATGGGGTGTGTTTGGAACATTTTGTCAGGAGCCGAGTCCAAAATTCAGCCATTCCCCATCTCAGCCCAGAAAGCAGGTAGAACAAGTTTTGTGGTGCCTTTCAGCTGCCTACCGGGGTAGTGTAAAAAGTACCAGTAGAACTCGTTTCTGGCACCTTCCCCGGTGGAGTTGTGCATGGGGTGTGTTTGGAACATTTTGTCAGGAGCCGAGACCAAAATTCAGCGATTCCCCTTCTCAGCCCAGAAAGCAGGTAGAACAAGTTTTGTGGTGCCTTTCAGCTGTTTACCGGGGTAGTGTAAAAAGTACCAGTAGAACTCGTTTCTGGCACTTTCCCCGGTGGAGTTGTGCATGGGGTGTGTTTGGAACATTTTGTCACCAGCCGAGACCAAAATTCAGCCGTTCCCCATCTCAGCCCAGAAAGCAGGTAGAACAAGTTTTGTGGTGCCTTTCAGCTGTCTACCGGGGTAGTGTAAAAAGTACCAGTAGAACTCGTTTTTGGCACTTTCCCCCGTGGAATTGTGCATGGGGTGTGTTTGGAACATTTTGTCACCAGCCGAGTCCAAAATTCAGCGATTCCCCATCTCAGCCCAGAAAGCAGGTAGAACAACTTTTGTGGTGACTTTCAGCTGCCTACTGGGGTAGTGTAAAAACTACTAACAGAACTCGTTTCTGGCACCTTCCCCGGTGGAGTTGTGCATGGGGTGTGTTTGGAACATTTTGTCAGGAGCCGAGACCAAAATTCAGACATTCCCCATCTCAGCCCAGAAAGCAGGTAGAACAAGTTTTGTGGTGCCTTTCAGCTGTCTACCGGGGTAGTGTAAAAAGTACCAGTAGAACTCGTTTCTGGCACTTTCCCCGGTGGAGATGTGCATGGGGTGTGTTTGGAACATTTTGTCAGGAGCCGAGACCAAAATTCAGCCATTCCCCATCTCAGCCCAGAAAGCAGGTAGAACAAGTTTTGTGGTGCCTTTCAGCTGCCTACAGGGGTAGTGTAAAAAGTACCAACAGAACTCCTTTCTGTCACTTTCCCCGGTGGAGATGTGCATGGGGTGTGTTTCGAACATTTTGTCACCAGCCGAGACCAAAATTCAGCCATTCCCCATCTCAGCCCAGAAAGCAGGTAGAACAAGTTTTGTGGTGCCTTTCAGCTGCCTACCGGGGTAGTGTAAAAAGTACCAGTAGAACTCGTTTTTGGCACTTTCCCCGGTGGAGTTGTGCATGGGGTGTGTTTGGAACATTTTGTCTCCAGCTGAGACCAAAATTCAGCGATTCCCCATCTCAGTCCAGAAAGCAGGTAGAACATCTTTTGTGGTGCCTTTCAGCTGCCTACTGGGGTAGTGTAAAAAGTACCAGTAGAACTCGTTTCTGGCACTTTCCCCGGTGGAGTTGTGCATGGGGTGTGTTTGGAACATATTGTCATGAGCCGAGTCCAAAATTCAGCGTTTCCCCATCTCAGCCCAGAAAGCAGGTAGAACAAGTTTTGTGGTGCCTTTCAGCTGTCTACCGGGGTAGTGTAAAAAGTACCAGTATAACTCGTTTCTGGCACTTTCCCCGGTGGAGTTGTGCATGGGGTGTGTTTGGAACATTTTGTCGCCAGCCGAGACCAAAATTCAGCCGTTCCCCATCTCAGCCCAGAAAGCAGGTAGAACAAGTTTTGTGGTGCCTTTCAGCTGTCTACCGGGGTAGTGTAAAAAGTACCAGTAGAACTCGTTTTTAGCACTTTCCCCGGTGGAGTTGTGCATGGGGTGTGTTTGAAACATTTTGTCAGGAGCCGAGACCAAAATTCAGCCATTCCCCATCTCAGCCCAGAAAGCAGGTAGAACAAGTTTTGTGGTGCCTTTCAGCTGCCTACCGAGGTAGTGTAAAAACTACCAAGAGAACTCGTTTCTGGCACCTTCCGCGGTGGAGTTGTGCATGGGGTGTGTTTGGAACATTTTGTCACCAGCTGAGGCCAAAATTCAGCGTTTCCCCATCTCAGTCCAGAAAGCAGGTAGAACATCTTTTGTGGTGCCTTTCAGCTGCCTACTGGGGTAGTGTAAAAAGTACCAGTAGAACTCGTTTCTGGCACTTTCCCCCGGTGGAGTTGTGCATGGGGTGTGTTTGGAACATTTTGTCAGGAGCCGAGTCCAAAATTCAGCCATTCCCCATCTCAGCCCAGAAAGCAGGTAGAACAAGTTTTGTGGTGCCTTTCAGCTGCCTACCGGGGTAGTGTAAAAAGTACCAGTAGAACTCGTTTCTGGCACCTTCCCCGGTGGAGTTGTGCATGGGGTGTGTTTGGAACATTTTGTCAGGAGCCGAGACCAAAATTCAGCGATTCCCCTTCTCAGCCCAGAAAGCAGGTAGAACAAGTTTTGTGGTGCCTTTCAGCTGTTTACCGGGGTAGTGTAAAAAGTACCAGTAGAACTCGTTTCTGGCACTTTCCCCGGTGGAGTTGTGCATGGGGTGTGTTTGGAACATTTTGTCACCAGCCGAGACCAAAATTCAGCCGTTCCCCATCTCAGCCCAGAAAGCAGGTAGAACAAGTTTTGTGGTGCCTTTCAGCTGTCTACCGGGGTAGTGTAAAAAGTACCAGTAGAACTCGTTTTTGGCACTTTCCCCCGTGGAATTGTGCATGGGGTGTGTTTGGAACATTTTGTCACCAGCCGAGTCCAAAATTCAGCGATTCCCCATCTCAGCCCAGAAAGCAGGTAGAACAACTTTTGTGGTGACTTTCAGCTGCCTACTGGGGTAGTGTAAAAACTACTAACAGAACTCGTTTCTGGCACCTTCCCCGGTGGAGTTGTGCATGGGGTGTGTTTGGAACATTTTGTCAGGAGCCGAGACCAAAATTCAGACATTCCCCATCTCAGCCCAGAAAGCAGGTAGAACAAGTTTTGTGGTGCCTTTCAGCTGTCTACCGGGGTAGTGTAAAAAGTACCAGTAGAACTCGTTTCTGGCACTTTCCCCGGTGGAGATGTGCATGGGGTGTGTTTGGAACATTTTGTCAGGAGCCGAGACCAAAATTCAGCCATTCCCCATCTCAGCCCAGAAAGCAGGTAGAACAAGTTTTGTGGTGCCTTTCAGCTGCCTACAGGGGTAGTGTAAAAAGTACCAACAGAACTCCTTTCTGTCACTTTCCCCGGTGGAGATGTGCATGGGGTGTGTTTCGAACATTTTGTCACCAGCCGAGACCAAAATTCAGCCATTCCCCATCTCAGCCCAGAAAGCAGGTAGAACAAGTTTTGTGGTGCCTTTCAGCTGCCTACCGGGGTAGTGTAAAAAGTACCAGTAGAACTCGTTTTTGGCACTTTCCCCGGTGGAGTTGTGCATGGGGTGTGTTTGGAACATTTTGTCTCCAGCTGAGACCAAAATTCAGCGATTCCCCATCTCAGTCCAGAAAGCAGGTAGAACATCTTTTGTGGTGCCTTTCAGCTGCCTACTGGGGTAGTGTAAAAAGTACCAGTAGAACTCGTTTCTGGCACTTTCCCCGGTGGAGTTGTGCATGGGGTGTGTTTGGAACATATTGTCATGAGCCGAGTCCAAAATTCAGCGTTTCCCCATCTCAGCCCAGAAAGCAGGTAGAACAAGTTTTGTGGTGCCTTTCAGCTGTCTACCGGGGTAGTGTAAAAAGTACCAGTATAACTCGTTTCTGGCACTTTCCCCGGTGGAGTTGTGCATGGGGTGTGTTTGGAACATTTTGTCGCCAGCCGAGACCAAAATTCAGCCGTTCCCCATCTCAGCCCAGAAAGCAGGTAGAACAAGTTTTGTGGTGCCTTTCAGCTGTCTACCGGGGTAGTGTAAAAAGTACCAGTAGAACTCGTTTTTGGCACTTTCCCCGGTGGAGTTGTGCATGGGGTGTGTTTGGAACGGAACATTTTGTCACCAGCTGAGGCCAAAATTCAGCGATTCCCCATCTCAGCCCAGAAAGCAGGTAGAACAACTTTTGTGGTGCCTTTCAGCTGCCTACTGGGGTAGTGTAAACACTACTAACAGAACTCGTTTCTGGCACCTTCCCCGGTGGAGTTGTGCATGGGGTGTGTTTGGAACATTTTGTCACCAGCCGAGTCCAAAATTCAGCGATTCCCCATCTCAGCCCAGAAAGCAGGTAGAACAAGTTTTGTGGTGCCTTTCAGCTGTCTACCGGGGTAGTGTAAAAAGTACCAGTAGAACTCCTTTCTGGCACTTTCCCCGGTGGAGATGTGCATGGGGTGTGTTTGGAACATTTTGTCAGGAGCCGAGACCAAAATTCAGCCATTCCCCATCTCAGCCCAGAAAGCAGGTAGAACAAGTTTTGTGGTGCCTTTCAGCTGTCTACCGGGGTAGTGTAAAAAGTACCAACAGAACTCCTTTCTGGCACTTTCCCCGGTGGAGATGTGCATGGGGTGTGTTTGGAACATTTTGTCACCAGCCGAGACCAAAATTCAGCGTTTCCCCATCTCAGCCCAGAAAGCAGGTAGAACAAGTTTTGTGGTGCCTTTCAGCTGCCTACCGGGGTAGTGTAAAAAGTACCAGTAGAACTCGTTTTTGGCACTTTCCCCGGTGGAGTTGTGCATGGGGTGTGTTTGGAACATTTTGTCTCCAGCTGAGACCAAAATTCAGCGATTCCCCATCTCAGCCCAGAAAGCAGGTAGAACATCTTTTGTGGTGACTTTCAGCTGCGTACCGGGGTACTGTAAAACCTACCAACAGAACCCGTTTCTGGCACCTTCCGCGGTGGAGTTGTGCATGGGGGTGTTTGGAAATTTTGTCACCAGCCGAGTCCAAAATTCAGCGATTCCCCATCTCAGCCCAGAAAGCAGGTAGAACAAGTTTTGTGGTGCCTTTCAGCTGCCTACCGGGGTAGTGTAAAAAGTACCAGTAGAACTCGTTTCTGGCACTTTCCCCGGTGGAGATGTGCATGGGGTGTGTTTGGAACATTTTGTCAGGAGCCGAGACCAAAATTCAGCCATTTCCCATCTCAGCCCAGAAAGCAGGTAGAACAACTTTTGTGGTGCCTTTCAGCTGTCTACCGGGGTAGTGTAAAAAGTACCAGTAGAACTCGTTTCTGGCACTTTCCCCGGTGGAGTTGTCCATGGGGTTTTTTTGAAACATTTTGTCACCAGCCGAGACCAAAATTCAGACATTCCCCATCTCAGCCCAGAAAGCAGGTAGAACAAGTTTTGTGGTGCCTTTCAGCTGCCTACCGAGGTAGTGTAAAAACTACCAAGAGAACTCCTTTCTGGCACTTTCCCCGGTGGAGATGTGCATGGGGTGTGTTTGGAACATTTTGTCAGGAGCCGAGACCAAAATTCAGCGTTTCCCCATCTCAGCCCAGAAAGCAGGTAGAACATCTTTTGTGGTGCCTTTCAGCTGCCTACTGGGGTAGTGTAAAAAGTACCAGTAGAACTCCTTTCTGGCACTTTCCCCGGTGGAGATGTGCATGGGGTGTGTTTGGAACATTTTGTCACCAGCCGAGACCAAAATTCAGCCATTCCCCATCTCAGCCCAGAAAGCAGGTAGAACAAGTTTTGTGGTGCCTTTCAGCTGCCTACCGGGGTAGTGTAAAAAGTACCAGTAGAACTCGTTTTTGGCACTTTCCCCGGTGGAGTTGTGCATGGGGTGTGTTTGGAACATTTTGTCTCCAGCTGAGACCAAAATTCAGCGATTCCCCATCTCAGCCCAGAAAGCAGGTAGAACATCTTTTGTGGTGACTTTCAGCTGCGTACCGGGGTACTGTAAAACCTACCAACAGAACCCGTTTCTGGCACCTTCCGCGGTGGAGTTGTGCATGGGGTGTGTTTGGAAATTTTGTCACCAGCCGAGTCCAAAATTCAGCCATTCCCCATCTCAGCCCAGAAAGCAGGTAGAACAAGTTTTGTGGTGCCTTTCAGCTGTCTACCGGGGTAGTGTAAAAAGTACCAGTAGAACTCGTTTCTGGCACTTTCCCCGGTGGAGATGTGCATGGGGTGTGTTTGGAACATTTTGTCAGGAGCCGAGACCAAAATTCAGCCATTTCCCATCTCAGCCCAGAAAGCAGGTAGAACAACTTTTGTGGTGCCTTTCAGCTGTCTACCGGGGTAGTGTAAAAAGTACCAGTAGAACTCGTTTCTGGCACTTTCCCCGGTGGAGTTGTCCATGGGGTTTTTTTGAAACATTTTGTCACCAGCCGAGACCAAAATTCAGACATTCCCCATCTCAGCCCAGAAAGCAGGTAGAACAAGTTTTGTGGTGCCTTTCAGCTGCCTACCGAGGTAGTGTAAAAACTACCAAGAGAACTCCTTTCTGGCACTTTCCCCGGTGGAGATGTGCATGGGGTGTGTTTGGAACATTTTGTCAGGAGCCGAGACCAAAATTCAGCCATTCCCCATCTCAGCCCAGAAAGCAGGTAGAACAAGTTTTGTGGTGCCTTTCAGCTGTCTACCGGGGTAGTGTAAAAAGTACCAACAGAACTCCTTTCTGGCACTTTCCCCGGTGGAGATGTGCATGGGGTGTGTTTGGAACATTTTGTCACCAGCCGAGACCAAAATTCAGCCATTCCCCATCTCAGCCCAGAAAGCAGGTAGAACAACTTTTGTGGTGCCTTTCAGCTGTCTACCGGGGTAGTGTAAAAAGTACCAGTAGAACTCGTTTCTGGCACTTTCCCCGGTGGAGATGTGCATGGGGTGTGTTTGGAACATTTTGTCAGGAGCCGAGACCAAAATTCAGCGATTCCCCACCTCAGCCCAGAAAGCAGGTAGAACATCTTTTGTGGTGCCTTTCAGCTGCCTACCGGGGTAGTGTAAAAAGTACCAGTAGAACTCGTTTCTGGCACTTTCCCCGGTGGAGTTGTGCATGGGGTGTGTTTGGAACATTTTGTCTACCAGCTGAGACCAAAATTCAGCGATTCCCCATCTCAGCCCAGAAAGCAGGTAGAACAAGTTTTGTGGTGCCTTTCAGCTGCCTACCGGGGTAGTGTAAAAACTGCCAAGAGAACTCGTTTCTGGCACCTTCCGCGGTGGAGTTGTGCATGGGGTGTGTTTCGAACATTTTGTCACCAGCCGAGACCAAAATTCAGCCATTCCCCATCTCAGCCCAGAAAGCAGGTAGAACAAGTTTTGTGGTGCCTTTCAGCTGCCTACCGGGGTAGTGTAAAAAGTACCAGTAGAACTCGTTTTTGGCACTTTCCCCGGTGGAGTTGTGCATGGGGTGTGTTTGGAACATTTTGTCTCCAGCTGAGACCAAAATTCAGCGATTCCCCATCTCAGTCCAGAAAGCAGGTAGAACAACTTTTGTGGTGCCTTTCAGCTGCCTACTGGGGTAGTGTAAAAACTACTAACAGAACTCGTTTCTGGCACCTTCCCCGGTGGAGTTGTGCATGGGGTGTGTTTGGAACATTTTGTCACCAGCCGAGTCCAAAATTCAGCAATTCCCCATCTCAGCCCAGAAAGCAGGTAGAACAAGTTTTGTGGTGCCTTTCAGCTGTCTACCGGGGTAGTGTAAAAAGTACCAGTAGAACTCCTTTCTGGCACTTTCCCCGGTGGAGATGTGCATGGGGTGTGTTTGGAACATTTTGTCAGGAGCCGAGACCAAAATTCAGCCATTCCCCATCTCAGCCCAGAAAGCAGGTAGAACAAGTTTTGTGGTGCCTTTCAGCTGCCTACCGGGGTAGTGTAAAAAGTACCAACAGAACTCCTTTCTGGCACTTTCCCCGGTGGAGATGTGCATGGGGTGTGTTTGGAACATTTTGTCACCAGCCGAGACCAAAATTCAGCCATTCCCCATCTCAGCCCAGAAAGCAGGTAGAACAAGTTTTGTGGTGCCTTTCAGCTGCCTACCGGGGTAGTGTAAAAAGTACCAGTAGAACTCGTTTTTGGCACTTTCCCCGGTGGAGTTGTGCATGGGGTGTGTTTGGAACATTTTGTCTCCAGCTGAGACCAAAATTCAGCGATTCCCCATCTCAGCCCAGAAAGCAGGTAGAACATCTTTTGTGGTGACTTTCAGCTGCGTACCGGGGTACTGTAAAACCTACCAACAGAACCCGTTTCTGGCACCTTCCGCGGTGGAGTTGTGCATGGGGTGTGTTTGGAAATTTTGTCACCAGCCGAGTCCAAAATTCAGCCATTCCCCATCTCAGCCCAGAAAGCAGGTAGAACAAGTTTTGTGGTGCCTTTCAGCTGTCTACCGGGGTAGTGTAAAAAGTACCAGTAGAACTCGTTTCTGGCACTTTCCCCGGTGGAGATGTGCATGGGGTGTGTTTGGAACATTTTGTCAGGAGCCGAGACCAAAATTCAGCCATTTCCCATCTCAGCCCAGAAAGCAGGTAGAACAACTTTTGTGGTGCCTTTCAGCTGTCTACCGGGGTAGTGTAAAAAGTACCAGTAGAACTCGTTTCTGGCACTTTCCCCGGTGGAGTTGTCCATGGGGTTTTTTTGAAACATTTTGTCACCAGCCGAGACCAAAATTCAGACATTCCCCATCTCAGCCCAGAAAGCAGGTAGAACAAGTTTTGTGGTGCCTTTCAGCTGCCTACCGAGGTAGTGTAAAAACTACCAAGAGAACTCCTTTCTGGCACTTTCCCCGGTGGAATTGTGCATGGGGTGTGTTTGGAACATTTTGTCAGGAGCCGAGACCAAAATTCAGCCATTCCCCATCTCAGCCCAGAAAGCAGGTAGAACAAGTTTTGTGGTGCCTTTCAGCTGTCTACCGGGGTAGTGTAAAAAGTACCAACAGAACTCCTTTCTGGCACTTTCCCCGGTGGAGATGTGCATGGGGTGTGTTTGGAACATTTTGTCACCAGCCGAGACCAAAATTCAGCCATTCCCCATCTCAGCCCAGAAAGCAGGTAGAACAAGTTTTGTGGTGCCTTTCAGCTGCCTACCGGGGTAGTGTAAAAAGTACCAGTAGAACTCATTTTTGGCACTTTCCCCGGTGGAGTTGTGCATGGGGTGTGTTTGGAACATTTTGTCTCCAGCTGAGACCAAAATTCAGCGATTCCCCATCTCAGCCCAGAAAGCAGGTAGAACATCTTTTGTGGTGACTTTCAGCTGCGTACCGGGGTACTGTAAAACCTACCAACAGAACCCGTTTCTGGCACCTTCCGCGGTGGAGTTGTGCATGGGGTGTGTTTGGAAATTTTGTCACCAGCCGAGTCCAAAATTCAGCCATTCCCCATCTCAGCCCAGAAAGCAGGTAGAACAAGTTTTGTGGTGCCTTTCAGCTGTCTACCGGGGTAGTGTAAAAAGTACCAGTAGAACTCGTTTCTGGCACTTTCCCCGGTGGAGATGTGCATGGGGTGTGTTTGGAACATTTTGTCAGGAGCCGAGACCAAAATTCAGCCATTTCCCATCTCAGCCCAGAAAGCAGGTAGAACAACTTTTGTGGTGCCTTTCAGCTGTCTACCGGGGTAGTGTAAAAAGTACCAGTAGAACTCGTTTCTGGCACTTTCCCCGGTGGAGTTGTCCATGGGGTTTTTTTGAAACATTTTGTCACCAGCCGAGACCAAAATTCAGACATTCCCCATCTCAGCCCAGAAAGCAGGTAGAACAAGTTTTGTGGTGCCTTTCAGCTGCCTACCGAGGTAGTGTAAAAACTACCAAGAGAACTCGTTTCTGGCACCTTCCCCGGTGGAGTTGTGCATGGGGTGTGTTTGGAACATTTTGTCACCAGCTGAGGCCAAAATTCAGCTTTTCCCCATCTCAGTCCAGAAAGCAGGTAGAACATCTTTTGTGGTGCCTTTCAGCTGCCTACTGGGGTAGTGTAAAAAGTACCAGTAGAACTCGTTTCTGGCACTTTCCCCGGAGGAGTTGTGCATGGGGTGTGTTTGGAACATTTTGTCACCAGCCGAGACCAAAATTCAGCCATTCCCCATCTCAGCCCAGAAAGCAGGTAGAACAAGTTTTGTGGTGCCTTTCAGCTGTCTACCGGGGTAGTGTAAAAAGTACCAGTAGAACTCGTTTCTGGCACTTTCCCCGGTGGAGATGTGCATGGGGTGTGTTTGGAACATTTTGTCAGGAGCCGAGACCAAAATTCAGCGATTCCCCATCTCAGCCCAGAAAGCAGGTAGAACATCTTTTGTGGTGCCTTTCAGCTGCCTACCGGGGTAGTGTAAAAAGTACCAGTAGAACTCGTTTTTGGCACTTTCCCCGGTGGAGTTGTGCATGGGGTGTGTTTGGAACATTTTGTCTCCAGCTGAGACCAAAATTCAGCGATTCCCCATCTCAGCCCAGAAAGCAGGTAGAACATCTTTTGTGGTGCCTTTCAGCTGCCTACCGGGGTAGTGTAAAAACTGCCAAGAGAACTCGTTTCTGGCATCTTCCGCGGTGGAGTTGTGCATGGGGTGTGTTTGGAACATTTTGTCTCCAGCTGAGACCAAAATTCAGCGTTTCCCCATCTCAGCCCATAAAGCAGGTAGAACAAGTTTTGTGGTGACTTTCAGCTGTCTACCGGGGTAGTGTAAAAAGTACCAGTAGAACTCCTTTCTGGCACTTTCCCCGGTGGAGTTGTGCATGGGGTGTGTTTGGAACATTTTGTCAGGAGCCGAGTCCAAAATTCAGCCATTCCCCATCTCAGCCCAGAAAGCAGGTAGAACATCTTTTGTGGTGCCTTTCAGCTGTCTACAGGGGTAGTGTAAAAAGTACTAACAGAACTCGTTTCTGGCACCTTCCACGGTGGAGTTGTGCATGGGGTGTGTTTGGAACATTTTGTCACCAGCCGAGTCCAAAATTCAGCGATTCCCCATCTCAGCCCAGAAAGCAGGTAGAACAAGTTTTGTGGTGCCTTTCAGCTGTCTACCGGGGTAGTGTAAAAAGTACCAGTAGAACTCCTTTCTGGCACTTTCCCCGGTGGAGATGTGCATGGGGTGTGTTTGGAACATTTTGTCTCCAGCTGAGACCAAAATTCAGCCATTCCCCATCTCAGCCCAGAAAGCAGGTAGAACAAGTTTTGTGGTGCCTTTCAGCTGTCTACCGGGGTAGTGTAAAAAGTACCAAGAGAAGTCGTTTCTGGCACCTTCCCCGGTGGAGTTGTGCATGGGGTGTGTTTGGAACATTTTGTCACCAGCTGAGGCCAAAATTCAGCGTTTCCCCATCTCAGTCCAGAAAGCAGGTAGAACATCTTTTGTGGTGCCTTTCAGCTGCCTACTGGGGTAGTGTAAAAAGTACCAGTAGAACTCGTTTCTGGCACTTTCCCCGGTGGAGTTGTGCATGGGGTGTGTTTGGAACATTTTGTCAGGAGCCGAGACCAAAATTCAGCGATTCCCCATCTCAGCCCAGAAAGCTGGTAGAACAAGTTTTGTGGTGCCTTTCAGCTGCCTACCGGGGTAGTGTAAAAACTACCAAGAGAACTCGTTTCTGGCACCTTCTGCGGTGGAGTTGTGCATGGGGTGTGTTTGGAACATTTTGTCACCAGCCGAGACCAAAATTCAGCCATTCCCCATCTCAGCCTAGAAAGCAGGTAGAACACCTTTTGTGGTGCCTTTCAGCTGTCTACCGGGGTAGTGTAAAAAGTACCAGTAGAACTCGTTTTTGGCACTTTCCCCGGTGGAGTTGTGCATGGGGTGTGTTTGGAACATTTTGTCACCAGCTGAGGCCAAAATTCAGCGGTTCCCCATCTCAGCCCAGAAAGCAGGTAGAACAAGTTTTGTGGTGCCTTTCAGCTGTCTACCGGGGTAGTGTAAAAAGTACCAGTAGAACTCGTTTCTGGCACTTTCCCCTGTGGAGATGTGCATGGGGTGTGTTTGGAACATTTTGTCAGGAGCCGAGACCAAAATTCAGCGATTCCCCATCTCAGCCCAGAAAGCAGGTAGAACAACTTTTGTGGTGCCTTTCAGCTGTCTACCGGGGTAGTGTAAATAGTACCAGTAGAACTCGTTTTTGGCACTTTCCCCGGTGGAGTTGTGCATGGGGTGTGTTTGGAACATTTTGTCAGGAGCCGAGACCAAAATTCAGCGATTCCCCATCTCAGCCCAGAAAGCAGGTAGAACAACTTTTGTGGTGCCTTTCAGATGCCTACCGGGGTAGTGTAAAAACTACCAAGAGAACTCGTTTCTGGCACCTTCCCCTGTGGAGTTGTGCATGGGGTGTGTTTGGAACATTTTGTCACCAGCCGAGACCAAAATTCAGCGATTCCCCATCTCAGCCCAGAAAGCAGGTAGAACATCTTTTGTGGTGCCTTTCAGCTGCCTACCGGGGTAGTGTAAAAACTACCAAGAGAACTCCTTTCTGGCACCTTCCCCCGTGGAGTTGTGCATGGGGTGTGTTTGGAACATTTTGTCTCCAGCGGAGACCAAAATTCAGCGATTCCCCATCTCAGCCCAGAAAGCAGGTAGAACATCTTTTGTGGTGCCTTTCAGCTGTCTACCGGGGTAGTGTAAAAAGTACCAGTAGAACTCCTTTCTGGCACTTTCCCCGGTGGAGATGTGCATGGGGTGTGTTTGGAACATTTTGTCAGGAGCCGAGACCAAAATTCAGCCATTCCCCGTCTCAGCCCAGAAAGCAGTTAGAACAACTTTTGTGGTGCCTTTCAGCTGTCTACCGGGGTAGTGTAAAAAGTACCAGTAGAACTCGTTTTTGGCACTTTCCCCGGTGGAGTTGTGCATGGGGTGTGTTTGAAACATTTTGTCAGGAGCCGAGACCAAAATTCAGCGATTCCACATCTCAGCCCAGAAAGCAGGTAGAACAAGTTTTGTGGTGCCTTTCAGCTGCCTACCGAGGTAGTGTAAAAACTACCAAGAGAACTCCTTTCTAGCACCTTCCCCGGTGGAGTTGTGCATGGGGTGTGTTTGGAACATTTTGTCACCAGCTGAGGCCAAAATTCAGCGTTTCCCCATCTCAGTCCAGAAAGCAGGTAGAACATCTTTTGTGGTGCCTTTCAGCTGCCTACTGGGGTAGTGTAAAAAGTACCAGTAGAACTCGTTTTTGGCACTTTCCCCGGTGGAGTTGTGCATGGGGTGTGTTTGGAACATTTTGTCAGGAGCCGAGGCCAAAATTCAGCGATTCCCCATCTCAGCCCAGAAAGCAGGTAGAACAAGTTTTGTGGTGCCTTTCAGCTGTCTACCGGGGTACTGTAAAAAGTACCAGTAGAACTCGTTTCTGGCACTTTCCCCGGAGGAGTTGTGCATGGGGTGTGTTTGGAACATTTTGTCACCAGCTGAGGCCAAAATTCAGCCATTCCCCATCTCAGCCCAGAAAGCAGGTAGAACAAGTTTTGTGGTGCCTTTCAGCTGTCTACCGGGGTAGTGTAAAAAGTACCAGTAGAACTTGTTTCTGGCACTTTCCCCGGTGGAGATGTGCATGGGGTGTGTTTGGAACATTTTGTCAGGAGCCGAGACCAAAATTCAGCGATTCCCCATCTCAGCCCAGAAAGCAGGTAGAACAACTTTTGTGGTGCCTTTCAGCTGTCTACCGGGGTAGTGTAAATAGTACCAGTAGAACTCGTTTTTGGCACTTTCCCCGGTGGAGTTGTGCATGGGGTGTGTTTGGAACATTTTGTCAGGAGCCGAGACCAAAATTCAGCGATTCCCCATCTCAGCCCAGAAAGCAGGTAGAACAAGTTTTGTGGTGCCTTTCAGCTGCCTACCGGGGTAGTGTAAAAACTACCAAGAGAACTCGTTTCTGGCACTTTCCCCGGTGGAGTTGTGCATGGGGTGTGTTTGGAACATTTTGTCTCCAGCTGAGACCAAAATTCAGCGTTTCCCCATCTCAGCCCAGAAAGCAGGTAGAACATCTTTTGTGGTGCCTTTCAGCTGCCTACCGGGGTAGTGTAAAAACTACCAGTAGAACTCCTTTCTGGCACCTTCCCCGGTGGAGTTGTGCATGGGGTGTGTTTGGAACATTTTGTCTCCAGCGGAGACCAAAATTCAGCGATTCCCCATCTCAGCCCAGAAAGCAGGTAGAACATGTTTTGTGGTGACTTTCAGCTGCGTACCGGGGTACTGTAAAACCTACCAACAGAACTCGTTTCTGGCACCTTCCGCGGTGGAGTTGTGCATGGGGTGTGTTTGGAACATTTTGTCACCAGCCGAGTCCAAAATTCAGCGATTCCCCATCTCAGCCCAGAAAGCAGGTAGAACAAGTTTTGTGGTGCCTTTCAGCTGTCTACCGGGGTAGTGTAAAAAGTACCAGTAGAACTCGTTTCTGGCACTTTCCCCGGTGGAGATGTGCATGGGGTGTGTTTGGAACATTTTGTCAGGAGCCGAGACCAAAATTCAGCCATTCCCCATCTCAGCCTAGAAAGCAGGTAGAACAACTTTTGTGGTGCCTTTCAGCTGTCTACCGGGGTAGTGTAAAAAGTACCAGTAGAACTCGTTTTTGGCACTTTCCCCGGTGGAGTTGTGCATGGGGTGTGTTTGGAACATTTTGTCAGGAGCCGAGACCAAAATTCAGCGTTTCCCCATCTCAGCCCAGAAAGCAGGTAGAACATCTTTTGTGGTGCCTTTCAGCTGCCTACTGGGGTAGTGTAAAAAGTACCAGTAGAACTCGTTTCTGGCACTTTCCCCGGTGGAGTTGTGCATGGGGTGTGTTTGGAACATTTTGTCACCAGCCGAGACCAAAATTCAGCCATTCCCCATCTCAGCCCAGAAAGCAGGTAGAACAAGTTTTGTGGTGCCTTTCAGCTGTCTACCGGGGTAGTGTAAAAAGTACCAGTAGAACTCGTTTCTGGCCCTTTCCCCTGTGGAGATGTGCATGGGGTGTGTTTGGAACATTTTGTCAGGAGCCGAGACCAAAATTCAGCGATTCCCCATCTCAGCCCAGAAAGCAGGTAGAACAACTTTTGTGGTGCCTTTCACCTGTCTACCGGGGTATTGTAAATAGTACCAGTAGAACTCGTTTTTGGCCCTTTCCCCTGTGGAGATGTGCATGGGGTGTGTTTGGAACATTTTGTCACCAGCTGAGGCCAAAATTCAGCGATTCCCCATCTCAGTCCAGAAAGCAGGTAGAACATCTTTTGTGGTGCCTTTCAGCTGCCTACCGGGGTAGTGTAAAAAGTACCAGTAGAACTCCTTTCTGGCACTTTCCCCGGTGGAGTTGTGCATGGGGTGTGTTTGGAACATTTTGTCAGGAGCCGAGACCAAAATTCAGCCATTCCCCATCTCAGCCTAGAAAGCAGGTAGAACAACTTTTGTGGTGCCTTTCAGCTGTCTACCGGGGTAGTGTAAAAAGTACCAGTAGAACTCGTTTCTGGCACTTTCCCCGGTGGAGTTGTGCATGGGGTGTGTTTGGAACATTTTGTCACCAGCCGAGACCAAAATTCAGCGATTCCCCATCTCAGCCCAGAAAGCAGGTAGAACAAGTTTTGTGGTGCCTTTCAGCTGCCTACCGGGGTAGTGCAAAAACTACCAAGAGAACTCGTTTCTGGCACCTTCCCCGGTGGAGTTGTGCATGGGGTGTGTTTGGAACATTTTGTCACCAGCCGAGACCAAAATTCAGCGATTCCCCATCTCAGCCCAGAAAGCAGGTAGAACATCTTTTGTGGTGCCTTTCAGCTGCCTACCGGGGTAGTGTAAAAACTACCAAGAGAACTCCTTTCTGGCACCTTCCCCCGTGGAGTTGTGCATGGGGTGTGTTTGGAACATTTTGTCTCCAGCGGAGACCAAAATTCAGCGATTCCCCATCTCAGCCCAGAAAGCAGGTAGAACATCTTTTGTGGTGCCTTTCAGCTGTCTACCGGGGTAGTGTAAAAAGTACCAGTAGAACTCCTTTCTGGCACTTTCCCCGGTGGAGATGTGCATGGGGTGTGTTTGGAACATTTTGTCAGGAGCCGAGACCAAAATTCAGCCATTCCCCGTCTCAGCCCAGAAAGCAGTTAGAACAACTTTTGTGGTGCCTTTCAGCTGTCTACCGGGGTAGTGTAAAAAGTACCAGTAGAACTCGTTTTTGGCACTTTCCCCGGTGGAGTTGTGCATGGGGTGTGTTTGAAACATTTTGTCAGGAGCCGAGACCAAAATTCAGCGATTCCACATCTCAGCCCAGAAAGCAGGTAGAACAAGTTTTGTGGTGCCTTTCAGCTGCCTACCGAGGTAGTGTAAAAACTACCAAGAGAACTCCTTTCTGGCACCTTCCCCGGTGGAGTTGTGCATGGGGTGTGTTTGGAACATTTTGTCACCAGCTGAGGCCAAAATTCAGCGTTTCCCCATCTCAGTCCAGAAAGCAGGTAGAACATCTTTTGTGGTGCCTTTCAGCTGCCTACTGGGGTAGTGTAAAAAGTACCAGTAGAACTCGTTTTTGGCACTTTCCCCGGTGGAGTTGTGCATGGGGTGTGTTTGGAACATTTTGTCAGGAGCCGAGGCCAAAATTCAGCGATTCCCCATCTCAGCCCAGAAAGCAGGTAGAACAAGTTTTGTGGTGCCTTTCAGCTGTCTACCGGGGTACTGTAAAAAGTACCAGTAGAACTCGTTTCTGGCACTTTCCCCGGAGGAGTTGTGCATGGGGTGTGTTTGGAACATTTTGTCACCAGCTGAGGCCAAAATTCAGCCATTCCCCATCTCAGCCCAGAAAGCAGGTAGAACAAGTTTTGTGGTGCCTTTCAGCTGTCTACCGGGGTAGTGTAAAAAGTACCAGTAGAACTTGTTTCTGGCACTTTCCCCGGTGGAGATGTGCATGGGGTGTGTTTGGAACATTTTGTCAGGAGCCGAGACCAAAATTCAGCGATTCCCCATCTCAGCCCAGAAAGCAGGTAGAACAACTTTTGTGGTGCCTTTCAGCTGTCTACCGGGGTAGTGTAAATAGTACCAGTAGAACTCGTTTTTGGCACTTTCCCCGGTGGAGTTGTGCATGGGGTGTGTTTGGAACATTTTGTCAGGAGCCGAGACCAAAATTCAGCGATTCCCCATCTCAGCCCAGAAAGCAGGTAGAACAAGTTTTGTGGTGCCTTTCAGCTGCCTACCGGGGTAGTGTAAAAACTACCAAGAGAACTCGTTTCTGGCACTTTCCCCGGTGGAGTTGTGCATGGGGTGTGTTTGGAACATTTTGTCAGGAGCTGAGGCCAAAATTCAGCGTTTCCCCATCTCAGCCCAGAAAGCAGGTAGAACAAGTTTTGTGGTGCCTTTCAGCTGCCTACCGGGGTAGTGTAAAAAGTACCAGTAGAACTCCTTTCTGGCACCTTCCCCGGTGGAGTTGTGCATGGGGTGTGTTTGGAACATTTTGTCTCCAGCGGAGACCAAAATTCAGCGATTCCCCATCTCAGCCCAGAAAGCAGGTAGAACATGTTTTGTGGTGACTTTCAGCTGCGTACCGGGGGTACTGTAAAACCTACCAACAGAACTCGTTTCTGGCACCTTCCGCGGTGGAGTTGTGCATGGGGTGTGTTTGGAACATTTTGTCACCAGCCGAGTCCAAAATTCAGCGATTCCCCATCTCAGCCCAGAAAGCAGGTAGAACAAGTTTTGTGGTGCCTTTCAGCTGTCTACCGGGGTAGTGTAAAAAGTACCAGTAGAACTCGTTTCTGGCACTTTCCCCGGTGGAGATGTGCATGGGGTGTGTTTGGAACATTTTGTCAGGAGCCGAGACCAAAATTCAGCCATTCCCCATCTCAGCCTAGAAAGCAGGTAGAACAACATTTGTGGTGCCTTTCAGCTGTCTACCGGGGTAGTGTAAAAAGTACCAGTAGAACTCGTTTTTGGCACTTTCCCCGGTGGAGTTGTGCATGGGGTGTGTTTGGAACATTTTGTCAGGAGCCGAGACCAAAATTCAGCGGTTCCCCATCTCAGCCCAGAAAGCAGGTAGAACATCTTTTGTGGTGCCTTTCAGCTGCCTACTGGGGTAGTGTAAAAAGTACCAGTAGAACTCGTTTCTGGCACTTTCCCCGGTGGAGTTGTGCATGGGGTGTGTTTGGAACATTTTGTCACCAGCCGAGACCAAAATTCAGCCATTCCCCATCTCAGCCCAGAAAGCAGGTAGAACAAGTTTTGTGGTGCCTTTCAGCTGTCTACCGGGGTAGTGTAAAAAGTACCAGTAGAACTCGTTTCTGGCCCTTTCCCCTGTGGAGATGTGCATGGGGTGTGTTTGGAACATTTTGTCAGGAGCCGAGACCAAAATTCAGCGATTCCCCATCTCAGCCCAGAAAGCAGGTAGAACAACTTTTGTGGTGCCTTTCAGCTGTCTACCGGGGTATTGTAAATAGTACCAGTAGAACTCGTTTTTGGCCCTTTCCCCTGTGGAGATGTGCATGGGGTGTGTTTGGAACATTTTGTCACCAGCTGAGGCCAAAATTCAGCGATTCCCCATCTCAGTCCAGAAAGCAGGTAGAACATCTTTTGTGGTGCCTTTCAGCTGCCTACCGGGGTAGTGTAAAAAGTACCAGTAGAACTCCTTTCTGGCACTTTCCCCGGTGGAGTTGTGCATGGGGTGTGTTTGGAACATTTTGTCAGGAGCCGAGACCAAAATTCAGACATTCCCCATCTCAGCCTAGAAAGCAGGTAGAACAACTTTTGTGGTGCCTTTCAGCTGTCTACCGGGGTAGTGTAAAAAGTACCAGTAGAACTCGTTTCTGGCACTTTCCCCGGTGGAGTTGTGCATGGGGTGTGTTTGGAACATTTTGTCACCAGCCGAGACCAAAATTCAGCGATTCCCCATCTCAGCCCAGAAAGCAGGTAGAACAAGTTTTGTGGTGCCTTTCAGCTGCCTACCGGGGTAGTGCAAAAACTACCAAGAGAACTCGTTTCTGGCACCTTCCCCGGTGGAGTTGTGCATGGGGTGTGTTTGGAACATTTTGTCACCAGCTGAGGCCAAAATTCAGCGTTTCCCCATCTCAGTCCAGTAAGCAGGTAGAACATCTTTTGTGGTGCCTTTCAGCTGCCTACTGGGGTAGTGTAAAAAGTACCAGTAGAACTCGTTTCTGGCACTTTCCCCGGTGGAGTTGTGCATGGGGTGTGTTTGGAACATTTTGTCACCAGCCGAGACCAAAATTCAGCGATTCCCCATCTCAGCCCAGAAAGCAGGTAGAACAACTTTTGTGGTGCCTTTCAGCTGTCTACCGGGGTAGTGTAAAAAGTACCAGTAGAACTCGTTTTTGGCACTTTCCCCGGTGGAATTGTGCATGGGGTGTGTTTGGAACATTTTGTCACCAGCCGAGACCAAAATTCAGCGATTCCCCATCTCAGCCCAGAAAGCAGGTAGAACAAGTTTTGTGGTGCCTTTCAGCTGCCTACCGGGGTAGTGTAAAAACTACCAAGAGAACTCGTTTCTGGCACCTTCCGCGGTGGAGTTGTGCATGGGGTGTGTTTGGAACATTTTGTCACCAGCTGAGGCCAAAATTCAGCGTTTCCCCATCTCAGTCCAGAAAGCAGGTAGAACAACTTTTGTGGTGCCTTTCAGCTGTCTACCGGGGTAGTGTAAAAAGTACCAGTAGAACTCGTTTTTGGCACTTTCCCCGGTGGAGTTGTGCATGGGGTGTGTTTGAAACATTTTGTCAGGAGCCGAGACCAAAATTCAGCGATTCCCCATCTCAGCCCAGAAAGCAGGTAGAACAAGTTTTGTGGTGCCTTTCAGCTGCCTACCGAGGTAGTGTAAAAACTACCAAGAGAACTCCTTTCTGGCACCTTCCCCGGTGGAGTTGTGCATGGGGTGTGTTTGGAACATTTTGTCACCAGCCGAGTCCAAAATTCAGCGTTTCCCCATCTCAGTCCAGAAAGCAGGTAGAACATCTTTTGTGGTGCCTTTCAGCTGCCTACTGGGGTAGTGTAAAAAGTACCAGTAGAACTCGTTTCTGGCACCTTCCGCGGTGGAGTTGTGCATGGGGTGTGTTTGGAACATTTTGTCAGGAGCCGAGACCAAAATTCAGCGATTCCCCATCTCAGCCCAGAAAGCAGGTAGAACAAGTTTTGTGGTGCCTTTCAGCTGTCTACCGGGGTAGTGTAAAAAGTACCAGTAGAACTCGTTTCTGGCACTTTCCCCGGTGGAGTTGTGCATGGGGTGTGTTTGGAACATTTTGTCACCAGCCGAGACCAAAATTCAGCCATTCCCCATCTCAGCCCAGAAAGCAGGTAGAACAAGTTTTGTGGTGCCTTTCAGCTGTCTACCGGGGTAGTGTAAAAAGTACCAGTAGAACTTGTTTCTGGCACTTTCCCCGGTGGAGATGTGCATGGGGTGTGTTTGGAACATTTTGTCAGGAGCCGAGACCAAAATTCAGCGATTCCCCATCTCAGCCCAGAAAGCAGGTAGAACAACTTTTGTGGTGCCTTTCAGCTGTCTACCGGGGTAGTGTAAATAGTACCAGTAGAACTCGTTTTTGGCACTTTCCCCGGTGGAGTTGTGCATGGGGTGTGTTTGGAACATTTTGTCAGGAGCCGAGACCAAAATTCAGCGATTCCCCATCTCAGCCCAGAAAGCAGGTAGAACAAGTTTTGTGGTGCCTTTCAGCTGCCTACCGGGGTAGTGTAAAAACTACCAGTAGAACTCGTTTCTGGCACTTTCCCTGGTGGAGTTGTGCATGGGGTGTGTTTGGAACATTTTGTCAGGAGCCGAGACCAAAATTCAGCGTTTCCCCATCTCAGCCCAGAAAGCAGGTAGAACATCTTTTGTGGTGCCTTTCAGCTGCCTACCGGGGTAGTGTAAAAACTACCAACAGAACTCCTTTCTGGCACCTTCCCCGGTGGAGTTGTGCATGGGGTGTGTTTGGAACATTTTGTCTCCAGCGGAGACCAAAATTCAGCGATTCCCCATCTCAGCTCAGAAAGCAGGTAGAACATGTTTTGTGGTGACTTTCAGCTGCGTACCGGGGTAGTGTAAAAACTACCAAGAGAACTCGTTTCTGGCACCTTCCGCGGTGGAGTTGTGCATGGGGTGTGTTTGGAACATTTTGTCACCAGCCGAGTCCAAAATTCAGCGTTTCCCCATCTCAGTCCAGAAAGCAGGTAGAACAAGTTTTGTGGTGCCTTTCAGCTGTCTACCGGGGTAGTGTAAAAAGTACCAGTAGAACTCGTTTTTGGCACTTTCCCCGGTGGAGTTGTGCATGGGGTGTGTTTGAAACATTTTGTCAGGAGCCGAGACCAAAATTCAGCGATTCCCCATCTCAGCCCAGAAAGCAGGTAGAACAAGTTTTGTGGTGCCTTTCAGCTGCCTACCGAGGTAGTGTAAAAACTACCAAGAGAACTCCTTTCTGGCACCTTCCCCGGTGGAGTTGTGCATGGGGTGTGTTTGGAACATTTTGTCACCAGCCGAGTCCAAAATTCAGCGTTTCCCCATCTCAGTCCAGAAAGCAGGTAGAACATCTTTTGTGGTGCCTTTCAGCTGCCTACTGGGGTAGTGTAAAAAGTACCAGTAGAACTCGTTTCTGGCACCTTCCGCGGTGGAGTTGTGCATGGGGTGTGTTTGGAACATTTTGTCAGGAGCCGAGACCAAAATTCAGCGATTCCCCATCTCAGCCCAGAAAGCAGGTAGAACAAGTTTTGTGGTGCCTTTCAGCTGTCTACCGGGGTAGTGTAAAAAGTACCAGTAGAACTCGTTTCTGGCACTTTCCCCGGTGGAGTTGTGCATGGGGTGTGTTTGGAACATTTTGTCACCAGCCGAGACCAAAATTCAGCCATTCCCCATCTCAGCCCAGAAAGCAGGTAGAACAAGTTTTGTGGTGCCTTTCAGCTGTCTACCGGGGTAGTGTAAAAAGTACCAGTAGAACTTGTTTCTGGCACTTTCCCCGGTGGAGATGTGCATGGGGTGTGTTTGGAACATTTTGTCAGGAGCCGAGACCAAAATTCAGCGATTCCCCATCTCAGCCCAGAAAGCAGGTAGAACAACTTTTGTGGTGCCTTTCAGCTGTCTACCGGGGTAGTGTAAATAGTACCAGTAGAACTCGTTTTTGGCACTTTCCCCGGTGGAGTTGTGCATGGGGTGTGTTTGGAACATTTTGTCAGGAGCCGAGACCAAAATTCAGCGATTCCCCATCTCAGCCCAGAAAGCAGGTAGAACAAGTTTTGTGGTGCCTTTCAGCTGCCTACCGGGGTAGTGTAAAAACTACCAGTAGAACTCGTTTCTGGCACTTTCCCTGGTGGAGTTGTGCATGGGGTGTGTTTGGAACATTTTGTCAGGAGCTGAGGCCAAAATTCAGCGTTTCCCCATCTCAGCCCAGAAAGCAGGTAGAACATCTTTTGTGGTGCCTTTCAGCTGCCTACCGGGGTAGTGTAAAAACTACCAACAGAACTCCTTTCTGGCACCTTCCCCGGTGGAGTTGTGCATGGGGTGTGTTTGGAACATTTTGTCTCCAGCGGAGACCAAAATTCAGCGATTCCCCATCTCAGCTCAGAAAGCAGGTAGAACATGTTTTGTGGTGACTTTCAGCTGCGTACCGGGGTACTGTAAAACCTACCAACAGAACTCGTTTCTGGCACCTTCCGCGGTGGAGTTGTGCATGGGGTGTGTTTGGAACATTTTGTCACCAGCCGAGTCCAAAATTCAGCCATTCCCCATCTCAGCCCAGAAAGCAGGTAGAACAAGTTTTGTGGTGCCTTTCAGCTGTCTACCGGGGTAGTGTAAAAAGTACCAGTAGAACTCGTTTTTGGCACTTTCCCCGGTGGAATTGTGCATGGGGTGTGTTTGGAACATTTTGTCACCAGCTGAGACCAAAATTCAGCCATTCCCCATCTCAGCCTAGAAAGCAGGTAGAACAACTTTTGTGGTGCCTTTCAGCTGTCTACCGGGGTAGTGTAAAAAGTACCAGTAGAACTCGTTTTTGGCACTTTCCCCGGTGGAGTTGTGCATGGGGTGTGTTTGGAACATTTTGTCAGGAGCCGAGACCAAAATTCAGCGGTTCCCCATCTCAGCCCAGAAAGCAGGTAGAACATCTTTTGTGGTGCCTTTCAGCTGCCTACTGGGGTAGTGTAAAAAGTACCAGTAGAACTCGTTTCTGGCACTTTCCCCGGTGGAGTTGTGCATGGGGTGTGTTTGGAACATTTTGTCACCAGCCGAGACCAAAATTCAGCCATTCCCCATCTCAGCCCAGAAAGCAGGTAGAACAAGTTTTGTGGTGCCTTTCAGCTGTCTACTGGGGTAGTGTAAAAAGTACCAGTAGAACTCGTTTCTGGCCCTTTCCCCTGTGGAGATGTGCATGGGGTGTGTTTGGAACATTTTGTCAGGAGCCGAGACCAAAATTCAGCGATTCCCCATCTCAGCCCAGAAAGCAGGTAGAACAAGTTTTGTGGTGCCTTTCAGCTGTCTACCGGGGTAGTGTAAAAAGTACCAGTAGAACTTGTTTCTGGCACTTTCCCCGGTGGAGATGTGCATGGGGTGTGTTTGGAACATTTTGTCAGGAGCCGAGACCAAAATTCAGCGATTCCCCATCTCAGCCCAGAAAGCAGGTAGAACAACTTTTGTGGTGCCTTTCAGCTGTCTACCGGGGTAGTGTAAATAGTACCAGTAGAACTCGTTTTTGGCACTTTCCCCGGTGGAGTTGTGCATGGGGTGTGTTTGGAACATTTTGTCAGGAGCCGAGACCAAAATTCAGCGATTCCCCATCTCAGCCCAGAAAGCAGGTAGAACAAGTTTTGTGGTGCCTTTCAGCTGCCTACCGGGGTAGTGTAAAAACTACCAGTAGAACTCGTTTCTGGCACTTTCCCCGGTGGAGTTGTGCATGGGGTGTGTTTGGAACATTTTGTCAGGAGCTGAGGCCAAAATTCAGCGTTTCCCCATCTCAGCCCAGAAAGCAGGTAGAACATCTTTTGTGGTGCCTTTCAGCTGCCTACCGGGGTAGTGTAAAAACTACCAACAGAACTCCTTTCTGGCACCTTCCCCGGTGGAGTTGTGCATGGGGTGTGTTTGGAACATTTTGTCTCCAGCGGAGACCAAAATTCAGCGATTCCCCATCTCAGCCCAGAAAGCAGGTAGAACATGTTTTGTGGTGACTTTCAGCTGCGTACCGGGGTACTGTAAAACCTACCAACAGAACTCGTTTCTGGCACCTTCCGCGGTGGAGTTGTGCATGGGGTGTGTTTGGAACATTTTGTCACCAGCCGAGACCAAAATTCAGCCATTCCCCATCTCAGCCCAGAAAGCAGGTAGAACAAGTTTTGTGGTGCCTTTCAGCTGTCTACCGGGGTAGTGTAAAAAGTACCAGTAGAACTCGTTTCTGGCACTTTCCCCGGTGGAATTGTGCATGGGGTGTGTTTGGAACATTTTGTCACCAGCCGAGACCAAAATTCAGCCATTCCCCATCTCAGCCTAGAAAGCAGGTAGAACAACTTTTGTGGTGCCTTTCAGCTGTCTACCGGGGTAGTGTAAAAAGTACCAGTAGAACTCGTTTTTGGCACTTTCCCCGGTGGAGTTGTGCATGGGGTGTGTTTGGAACATTTTGTCAGGAGCCGAGACCAAAATTCAGCGGTTCCCCATCTCAGCCCAGAAAGCAGGTAGAACATCTTTTGTGGTGCCTTTCAGCTGCCTACTGGGGTAGTGTAAAAAGTACCAGTAGAACTCGTTTCTGGCACTTTCCCCGGTGGAGTTGTGCATGGGGTGTGTTTGGAACATTTTGTCACCAGCCGAGACCAAAATTCAGCCATTCCCCATCTCAGCCCAGAAAGCAGGTAGAACAAGTTTTGTGGTGCCTTTCAGCTGTCTACCGGGGTAGTGTAAAAAGTACCAGTAGAACTCGTTTCTGGCCCTTTCCCCTGTGGAGATGTGCATGGGGTGTGTTTGGAACATTTTGTCAGGAGCCGAGACCAAAATTCAGCGATTCCCCATCTCAGCCCAGAAAGCAGGTAGAACAACTTTTGTGGTGCCTTTCAGCTGTCTACCGGGGTATTGTAAATAGTACCAGTAGAACTCGTTTTTGGCACCTTCCGCGGTGGAGTTGTGCATGGGGTGTGTTTGGAACATTTTGTCACCAGCTGAGGCCAAAATTCAGCGATTCCCCATCTCAGTCCAGAAAGCAGGTAGAACATCTTTTGTGGTGCCTTTCAGCTGCCTACCGGGGTAGTGTAAAAAGTACCAGTAGAACTCATTTCTGGCACTTTCCCCGGTGGAGATGTGCATGGGGTGTGTTTGGAACATTTTGTCAGGAGCCGAGACCAAAATTCAGCCATTCCCCATCTCAGCCTAGAAAGCAGGTAGAACAACTTTTGTGGTGCCTTTCAGCTGTCTACCGGGGTAGTGTAAAAAGTACCAGTAGAACTCGTTTCTGGCACTTTCCCCGGTGGAGTTGTGCATGGGGTGTGTTTGGAACATTTTGTCACCAGCCGAGACCAAAATTCAGCGTTTCCCCATCTCAGCCCAGAAAGCAGGTAGAACAAGTTTTGTGGTGCCTTTCAGCTGCCTACCGGGGTAGTGCAAAAACTACCAAGAGAACTCGTTTCTGGCACCTTCCGCGGTGGAGTTGTGCATGGGGTGTGTTTGGAACATTTTGTCACCAGCTGAGGCCAAAATTCAGCGTTTCCCCATCTCAGTCCAGTAAGCAGGTAGAACATCTTTTGTGGTGCCTTTCAGCTGCCTACTGGGGTAGTGTAAAAAGTACCAGTAGAACTCCTTTCTGGCACTTTCCCCGGTGGAGTTGTGCATGGGGTGTGTTTGGAACATTTTGTCAGGAGCCGAGACCAAAATTCAGCCATTCCCCATCTCAGCCTAGAAAGCAGGTAGAACAAGTTTTGTGGTGCCTTTCAGCTGTCTACCGGGGTAGTGTAAAAAGTACCAGTAGAACTCCTTTCTGGCACTTTCCCCGGTGGAGTTGTGCATGGGGTGTGTTTGGAACATTTTGTCACCAGCTGAGGCCAAAATTCAGCGTTTCCCCATCTCAGCCCAGAAAGCAGGTAGAACAAGTTTTGTGGTGCCTTTCAGCTGCCTACCGGGGTAGTGTAAAAAGTACCAGTAGAACTCGTTTCTGGCACTTTCCCCGGTGGAGTTGTGCATGGGGTGTGTTTGGAACATTTTGTCACCAGCCGAGACCAAAATTCAGCGGTTCCCCATCTCAGCCCAGAAAGCAGGTAGAACAACTTTTGTGGTGCCTTTCAGCTGTCTACCGGGGTAGTGTAAAAAGTACCAGTAGAACTCGTTTCTGGCACCTTCCCCGGTGGAGTTGTGCATGGGGTGTGTTTGGAACATTTTGTCACCAGCCGAGACCAAAATTCAGCGATTCCCCATCTCAGCCCAGAAAGCAGGTAGAACAACTTTTGTGGTGCCTTTCAGCTGCCTACCGGGGTAGTGTAAAAACTACCAACAGAACTCGTTTCTGGCACCTTCCCCGGTGGAGTTGTGCATGGGGTGTGTTTGGAACATTTTTCAGCAGCTGAGGCCAAAATTCAGCGTTTCCCCATCTCAGTCCAGAAAGCAGGTAGAACATCTTTTGTGGTGCCTTTCAGCTGCCTACCGGGGTAGTGTAAAAACTACCAACAGAACTCGTTTCTGGCACTTTCCCCGGTGGAGTTGTGCATGGGGTGTGTTTGGAACATTTTGTCAGGAGCCGAGACCAAAATTCAGCCATTCCCCATCTCAGCCCAGAAAGCAGGTAGAACAACTTTTGTGGTGCCTTGCAGCTGCCTACCGGGGTAGTGTAAAAACTACTAACAGAACTCGTTTCTGGCACCTTCCCCGGTGGAGTTGTGCATGGGGTGTGCTTGGAACATTTTGTCAGGAGCCGAGACCAAAATTCAGCGATTCCCCATCTCAGCCCAGAAAGCACGTAGAACAAGTTTTGTGGTGCCTTTCAGCTGCCTACCGGGGTAGTGTAAAAACTACTAACAGAACTCGTTTCTGGCACCTTCCCCGGTGGAGATGTGCATGGGGTGTGTTTGGAACATTTTGTCACCAGCTAGAGACCAAAATTCAGCGATTCCCCATCTCAGCCCAGAAAGCAGGTAGAACATCTTTTGTGGTGCCTTTCAGCTGCCTACCGGGGTACTGTAAAAACTACCAAGAGAACTCGTTTCTGGCACCTTCCGCGGTGGAGTTGTGCATGGGGTGTGTTTGGAACATTTTGTCAGGAGCCGAGACCAAAATTCAGCGTTTCCCCATCTCAGCCCAGAAAGCAGGTAGAACAAGTTTTGTGGTGACTTTCAGCTGTCTACCGGGGTAGTGTAAAAAGTACCAGTAGAACTCCTTTCTGGCACTTTCCCCGGTGGAGTTGTGCATGGGGTGTGTTTGGAACATTTTGTCACCAGCCGAGACCAAAATTCAGCCATTCCCCATCTCAGCCCAGAAAGCAGGTAGAACAACTTTTGTGGTGCCTTTCAGCTGCCTACCGGGGTAGTGTAAAAACTACTAACAGAACTCGTTTCTGGCACCTTCCCCGGTGGAGTTGTGCATGGGGTGTGCTTGGAACATTTTGTCACCAGCTGAGGCCAAAATTCAGCGATTCCCCATCTCAGCCCAGAAAGCAGGTAGAACAAGTTTTGTGGTGCCTTTCAGCTGTCTACCGGGGTAGTGTAAAAAGTACCAGTAGAACTCGTTTCTGGCACTTTCCCCGGTGGAGATGTGCATGGGGTGTGTTTGGAACATTTTGTCAGGAGCCGAGACCAAAATTCAGCCATTCCCCATCTCAGCCCAGAAAGCAGGTAGAACAAGTTTTGTGGTGCCTTTCAGCTGTCTACCGGGGTAGTGTAAAAAGTACCAGTAGAACTCGTTTCTGGCACTTTCCCCGGTGGAATTGTGCATGGGGTGTGTTTGGAACATTTTGTCTCCAGCTAGAGACCAAAATTCAGAGATTCCCCATCTCAGCCCAGAAAGCAGGTAGAACATCTTTTGTGGTGACTTTCAGCTGCCTACCGGGGTACTGTAAAAACTACCAACAGAACTCGTTTCTGGCACCTTCCCCGGTGGAGTTGTGCATGGGGTGTGTTTGGAACATTTTGTCACCAGCTGAGACCAAAATTCAGCGTTTCCCCATCTCAGCCCAGAAAGCAGGTAGAACAAGTTTTGTGGTGACTTTCAGCTGTCTACCGGGGTAGTGTAAAAAGTACCAGTAGAACTCCTTTCTGGCACTTTCCCCGGTGGAGTTGTGCATGGGGTGTGTTTGGAACATTTTGTCACCAGCCGAGACCAAAATTCAGCCATTCCCCATCTCAGCCCAGAAAGCAGGTAGAACAACTTTTGTGGTGCCTTTCAGCTGCCTACCGGGGTAGTGTAAAAACTACTAACAGAACTCGTTTCTGGCACCTTCCCCGGTGGAGTTGTGCACGGGGTGTGCTTGGAACATTTTGTCAGGAGCCGAGACCAAAATTCAGCGATTCCCCATCTCAGCCCAGAAAGCAGGTAGAACAACTTTTGTGGTGCCTTTCAGCTGCCTACCGGGGTAGTGTAAAAACTACTAACAGAACTCGTTTCTGGCACCTTCCCCGGTGGAGTTGTGCATGGGGTGTGTTTGGAACATTTTGTCACCAGCTGAGGCCAAAATTCAGCGTTTCCCCATCTCAGCCCAGAAAGCAGGTAGAACATCTTTTGTGGTGCCTTTCAGCTGCGTACTGGGGTAGTGTAAAAAGTACCAGTAGAACTCGTTTCTGGCACTTTCCCCGGTGGAGTTGTGCATGGGGTGTGTTTGGAACATTTTGTCAGGAGCCGAGACCAAAATTCAGCCATTCCCCATCTCAGCCCAGAAAGCAGGTAGAACAACTTTTGTGGTGCCTTTCAGCTGTCTACCGGGGTAGTGTAAAAAGTACCAGTAGAACTCGTTTTTGGCACTTTCCCCGGTGGAATTGTGCATGGGGTGTGTTTGGAACATTTTGTCACCAGCCGAGACCAAAATTCAGCCATTCCCCATCTCAGCCCAGAAAGCAGGTAGAACAACTTTTGTGGTGCCTTTCAGCTGCCTACCGGGGTACTGTAAAAACTACCAGTAGAACTCGTTTTTGGCACCTTCCCCGGTGGAGTTGTGCATGGGGTGTGTTTGGAACATTTTGTCACCAGCCGAGACCAAAATACAGCCATTCCCCATCTCAGCCCAGAAAGCAGGTAGAACAAGTTTTGTGGTGCCTTTCAGCTGTCTACCGGGGTAGTGTAAAAAGTACCAGTAGAACTCGTTTTTGGCACTTTCCCCGGTGGAGTTGTGCATGGAGTGTGTTTGGAACATTTTGTCACCAGCTGAGGCCAAAATTCAGCGTTTCCCCATCTCAGTCCAGAAAGCAGGTAGAACATCTTTTGTGGTGCCTTTCAGCTGTTTACCGGGGTAGTGTAAAAAGTACCAGTAGAACTCGTTTCTGGCACTTTCCCCGGTGGAGTTGTGCATGGGGTGTGTTTGGAACATTTTGTCACCAGCCGAGACCAAAATTCAGCGATTCCCCATCTCAGCCCAGAAAGCAGGTAGAACATCTTTTGTGGTGCCTTTCAGCTGCCTACCGGGGTAGTGTAAAAACTACTAAGAGAACTCGTTTCTGGCACCTTCCCCGGTGGAGTTGTGCACGGGGTGTGCTTGGAACATTTTGTCAGGAGCCGAGACCAAAATTCAGCGATTCCCCATCTCAGCCCAGAAAGCAGGTAGAACAAGTTTTGTGGTGCCTTTAAGCTGTCTACCGGGGTAGTGTAAAAAGTACCAGTAGAACTCGTTTTTGGCACTTTCCCCGGTGGAGTTGTGCATGGGGTGTGTTTGGAACATTTTGTCAGGAGCCGAGGCCAAAATTCAGCGTTTCCCCATCTCAGCCCAGAAAGCAGGTAGAACATCTTTTGTGGTGCCTTTCAGCTGTCTACTGGGGTAGTGTAAAAACTACTAACAGAACTCGTTTCTGGCACTTTCCCCGGTGGAGTTGTGCACGGGGTGTGCTTGGAACATTTTGTCAGGAGCCGAGACCAAAATTCAGCGATTCCCCATCTCAGCCCAGAAAGCAGGTAGAACAAGTTTTGTGGTGCCTTTCAGCTGCCTACCGGGGTAGTGTAAAAACTACCAAGAGAACTCGTTTCTGGCACCTTCCCCGGTGGAGTTGTGCATGGGGTGTGTTTGGAACATTTTGTCACCAGCTGAGGCCAAAATTCAGCGTTTCCCCATCTCAGCCAAGAAAGCAGGTAGAACATCTTTTGTGGTGCCTTTCAGCTGCGTACTGGGGTAGTGTAAAAAGTACCAGTAGAACTCGTTTCTGGCACTTTCCCCGGTGGAGTTGTGCATGGGGTGTGTTTGGAACATTTTGTCAGGAGCCGAGACCAAAATTCAGCCATTCCCCATCTCAGCCCAGAAAGCAGGTAGAACAACTTTTGTGGTGCCTTTCAGCTGTCTACCGGGGTAGTGTAAAAAGTACCAGTAGAACTCGTTTTTGGCACTTTCCCCGGTGGAATTGTGCATGGGGTGTGTTTGGAACATTTTGTCACCAGCCGAGACCAAAATTCAGCCATTCCCCATCTCAGCCCAGAAAGCAGGTAGAACAACTTTTGTGGTGCCTTTCAGCTGCCTACCGGGGTACTGTAAAAACTACCAGTAGAACTCGTTTTTGGCACCTTCCCCGGTGGAGTTGTGCATGGGGTGTGTTTGGAACATTTTGTCACCAGCCGAGACCAAAATACAGCCATTCCCCATCTCAGCCCAGAAAGCAGGTAGAACAAGTTTTGTGGTGCCTTTCAGCTGTCTACCGGGGTAGTGTAAAAAGTACCAGTAGAACTCGTTTTTGGCACTTTCCCCGGTGGAGTTGTGCATGGGGTGTGTTTGGAACATTTTGTCACCAGCTGAGGCCAAAATTCAGCGTTTCCCCATCTCAGTCCAGAAAGCAGGTAGAACATCTTTTGTGGTGCCTTTCAGCTGTTTACCGGGGTAGTGTAAAAAGTACCAGTAGAACTCGTTTCTGGCACTTTCCCCGGTGGAGTTGTGCATGGGGTGTGTTTGGAACATTTTGTCACCAGCCGAGACCAAAATTCAGCGATTCCCCATCTCAGCCCAGAAAGCAGGTAGAACATCTTTTGTGGTGCCTTTCAGCTGCCTACCGGGGTAGTGTAAAAACTACTAACAGAACTCGTTTCTGGCACCTTCCCCGGTGGAGTTGTGCACGGGGTGTTCTTGGAACATTTTGTCAGGAGCCGAGACCAAAATTCAGCGATTCCCCATCTCAGCCCAGAAAGCAGGTAGAACAAGTTTTGTGGTGCCTTTCAGCTGTCTACCGGGGTAGTGTAAAAACTACCAACAGAACTCGTTTCTGGCACTTTCCCCGGTGGAGTTGTGCATGGGGTGTGTTTGGAACATTTTGTCAGGAGCCGAGGCCAAAATTCAGCGTTTCCCCATCTCAGCCCAGAAAGCAGGTAGAACATCTTTTGTGGTGCCTTTCAGCTCTTTACCGGGGTAGTGTAAAAAGTACCAGTAGAACTCGTTTCTGGCACTTTCCCCGGTGGAGTTGTGCATGGGGTGTGTTTGGAACATTTTGTCACCAGCCGAGACCAAAATTCAGCCATTCCCCATCTCAGCCCAGAAAGCAGGTAGAACATCTTTTGTGGTGCCTTTCAGCTGCCTACCGGGGTAGTGTAAAAGTACCAGTAGAACTCGTTTCTGGCACTTTCCCCGGTGGAGTTGTGCATGGGGTGTGTTTGGAACATTTTGTCACCAGCTGAGGCCAAAATTCAGCGTTTCCCCATCTCAGCCCAGAAAGCAGGTAGAACATCTTTTGTGGTGCCTTTCAGCTGCCTACCGGGGTAGTGTAAAAACTACCAAGAGAACTCGTTTCTGGCACCTTCCCCGGTGGAGATGTGCATGGGGTGTGTTTGGAACATTTTGTCAGGAGCCGAGACCAAAATTCAGCCATTCCCCATCTCAGCCCAGAAAGCAGGTAGAACAAGTTTTGTGGTGCCTTTCAGCTGTCTACCGGGGTAGTGTAAAATGTACCAGTAGAACTCGTTTTTGGCACTTTCCCCGGTGGAATTGTGCATGGGGTGTGTTTGGAACATTTTGTCACCAGCCGAGACCAAAATTCAGCCATTCCCCATCTCAGCCCAGAAAGCAGGTAGAACAACTTTTGTGGTGCCTTTCAGCTGCCTACCGGGGTAGTGTAAAAAGTACCAGTAGAACTCGTTTCTGGCACTTTCCCCGGTGGAGTTGTGCATGGGGTGTGTTTGGAACATTTTGTCACCAGCCGAGACCAAAATTCAGCGATTCCCCATCTCAGCCCAGAAAGCAGGTAGAACATCTTTTGTGGTGCCTTTCAGCTGCCTACCGGGGTAGTGTAAAAACTACTAACAGAACTCGTTTCTGGCACCTTCCCCGGTGGAGTTGTGCACGGGGTGTGCTTGGAACATTTTGTCAGGAGCCGAGACCAAAATTCAGCGATTCCCCATCTCAGCCCAGAAAGCAGGTAGAACAAGTTTTGTGGTGCCTTTCAGCTGTCTACCGGGGTAGTGTAAAAAGTACCAGTAGAACTCGTTTTTGGCACTTTCCCCGGTGGAGTTGTGCATGGGGTGTGTTTGGAACATTTTGTCAGGAGCCGAGGCCAAAATTCAGCGTTTCCCCATCTCAGCCCAGAAAGCAGGTAGAACATCTTTTGTGGTGCCTTTCAGCTGTCTACTGGGGTAGTGTAAAAACTACTAACAGAACTCGTTTCTGGCACCTTCCACGGTGGAGTTGTGCATGGGGTGTGCTTGGAACATTTTGTCACCAGCCGAGTCCAAAATTCAGCGATTCCCCATCTCAGCCCAGAAAGCAGGTAGAACAAGTTTTGTGGTGCCTTTCAGCTGCCTACCGGGGTAGTGTAAAAGTACCAGTAGAACTCGTTTTTGGCACTTTCCCCGGTGGAGTTGTGCATGGGGTGTGTTTGGAACATTTTGTCAGGAGCCGAGGCCAAAATTCAGCGTTTCCCCATCTCAGCCCAGAAAGCAGGTAGAACATCTTTTGTGGTGCCTTTCAGCTGCCTACCGGGGTAGTGTAAAAACTACTAACAGAACTCGTTTCTGGCACCTTCCCCGGTGGAGATGTGCATGGGGTGTGTTTGGAACATTTTGTCAGGAGCCGAGACCAAAATTCAGCGATTCCCCATCTCAGCCCAGAAAGCAGGTAGAACAAGTTTTGTGGTGCCTTTCAGCTGTCTACCGGGGTAGTGTAAAAGTACCAGTAGAACTCGTTTTTGGCACTTTCCCCGGTGGAGTTGTGCATGGGGTGTGCTTGGAACATTTTGTCAGGAGCCGAGACCAAAATTCAGCGATTCCCCATCTCAGCCCAGAAAGCACGTAGAACAAGTTTTGTGGTGCCTTTCAGCTGCCTACCGGGGTAGTGTAAAAACTACTAACAGAACTCGTTTCTGGCACCTTCCCCGGTGGAGATGTGCATGGGGTGTGTTTGGAACATTTTGTCTCCAGCTAGAGACCAAAATTCAGCGATTCCCCATCTCAGTCCAGAAAGCAGGTAGAACATCTTTTGTGGTGCCTTTCAGCTGCCTACCGGGGTACTGTAAAAACTACCAAGAGAACTCGTTTCTGGCACCTTCCGCGGTGGAGTTGTGCATGGGGTGTGTTTGGAACATTTTGTCAGGAGCCGAGACCAAAATTCAGCGTTTCCCCATCTCAGCCCAGAAAGCAGGTAGAACAAGTTTTGTGGTGACTTTCAGCTGTCTACCGGGGTAGTGTAAAAAGTACCAGTAGAACTCCTTTCTGGCACTTTCCCCGGTGGAGTTGTGCATGGGGTGTGTTTGGAACATTTTGTCACCAGCCGAGACCAAAATTCAGCGATTCCCCATCTCAGCCCAGAAAGCAGGTAGAACAACTTTTGTGGTGCCTTTCAGCTGCCTACCGGGGTAGTGTAAAAACTACTAACAGAACTCGTTTCTGGCACCTTCCCCGGTGGAGTTGTGCATGGGGTGTGCTTGGAACATTTTGTCACCAGCCGAGTCCAAAATTCAGCGATTCCCCATCTCAGCCCAGAAAGCAGGTAGAACAAGTTTTGTGGTGCCTTTCAGCTGTCTACCGGGGTAGTGTAAAAAGTACCAGTAGAACTCGTTTCTGGCACTTTCCCCGGTGGAGATGTGCATGGGGTGTGTTTGGAACATTTTGTCAGGAGCCGAGACCAAAATTCAGCCATTCCCCATCTCAGCCCAGAAAGCAGGTAGAACAAGTTTTGTGGTGCCTTTCAGCTGTCTACCGGGGTAGTGTAAAAAGTACCAGTAGAACTCGTTTCTAGCACTTTCCCCGGTGGAATTGTGCATGGGGTGTGTTTGGAACATTTTGTCTCCAGCTAGAGACCAAAATTCAGCGATTCCCCATCTCAGCCCAGAAAGCAGGTAGAACATCTTTTGTGGTGACTTTCAGCTGCCTACCGGGGTACTGTAAAAACTACCAACAGAACTCGTTTCTGGCACCTTCCCCGGTGGAGTTGTGCATGGGGTGTGTTTGGAACATTTTGTCACCAGCTGAGACCAAAATTCAGCGTTTCCCCATCTCAGCCCAATAAGCAGGTAGAACAAGTTTTGTGGTGACTTTCAGCTGTCTACCGGGGTAGTGTAAAAAGTACCAGTAGAACTCCTTTCTGGCACTTTCCCCGGTGGAGTTGTGCATGGGGTGTGTTTGGAACATTTTGTCAGGAGCCGAGACCAAAATTCAGCCATTCCCCATCTCAGCCCAGAAAGCAGGTAGAACAAGTTTTGTGGTGCCTTTCAGCTGTCTACCGGGGTAGTGTAAAAAGTACCAGTAGAACTCGTTTTTGGCACTTTCCCCGGTGGAGTTGTGCATGGGGTGTGTTTGGAACATTTTGTCAGGAGCCGAGACCAAAATTCAGCCATTCCCCATCTCAGCCCAGAAAGCAGGTAGAACAACTTTTGTGGTGCCTTTCAGCTGCCTACCGGGGTACTGTAAAAACTACTAACAGAACTCGTTTCTGGCACCTTCCCCGGTGGAGTTGTGCACGGGGTGTGTTTGGAACATTTTGTCAGGAGCCGAGACCAAAATTCAGCGATTCCCCATCTCAGCCCAGAAAGCAGGTAGAACAAGTTTTGTGGTGCCTTTCAGCTGTCTACCGGGGTAGTGTAAAAGTACCAGTAGAACTCGTTTTTGGCACTTTCCCCGGTGGAGTTGTGCATGGGGTGTGTTTGGAACATTTTGTCACCAGCCGAGACCAAAATTCAGCGATTCCCCATCTCAGCCCAGAAAGCAGGTAGAACAAGTTTTGTGGTGCCTTTCAGCTGCCTACCGGGGTAGTGTAAAAACTACCAAGAGAACTCGTTTCTGGCACCTTCCCCGGTGGAGTTGTGCATGGGGTGTGTTTGGAACATTTTGTCACCAGCTGAGGCCAAAATTCAGCGTTTCCCCATCTCAGCCCAGAAAGCAGGTAGAACATCTTTTGTGGTGCCTTTCAGCTGCGTACTGGGGTAGTGTAAAAACTGCCAAGAGAACTCGTTTTTGGCAATTTTCCCGGTGGAATTGTGCATGGGGTGTGTTTGGAACATTTTGTCAGGAGCCGAGACCAAAATTCAGCCATTCCCCATCTCAGCCCAGAAAGCAGGCAGAACAACTTTTGTGGTGCCTTTCAGCTGTCTACCGGGGTAGTGTAAAAAGTACCAGTAGAACTCGTTTCTGGCACTTTCCCCGGTGGAATTGTGCATGGGGTGTGTTTGGAACATTTTGTCTCCAGCTGAGACCAAAATTCAGCGATTCCCCATCTCAGCCCAGAAAGCAGGTAGAACATCTTTTGTGGTGACTTTCAGCTGCCTACCGGGGTAGTGTAAAAACTACCAACAGAACTCGTTTCTGGCACCTTCCGCGGTGGAGTTGTGCATGGGGTGTGTTTGGAACATTTTGTCACCAGCTGAGGCCAAAATTCAGCGTTTCCCCATCTCAGCCCAGAAAGCAGGTAGAACAAGTTTTGTGGTGCCTTTCAGCTGTCTACCGGGGTAGTGTAAAAAGTACCAGTAGAACTCGTTTCTGGCACCTTCCGCGGTGGAGTTGTGCATGGGGTGTGTTTGGAACATTTTGTCAGGAGCCGAGACCAAAATTCAGCCATTCCCCATCTCAGCCCAGAAAGCAGGTAGAACAAGTTTTGTGGTGCCTTTCAGCTGCCTACCGGGGTAGTGTAAAAACTACCAAGAGAACTCGTTTCTGGCACCTTCCCCGGTGGAGTTGTGCATGGGGTGTGTTTGGAACATTTTGTCACCAGCCGAGACCAAAATTCAGCGATTCCCCATCTCAGCCCAGAAAGCAGGTAGAACAAGTTTTGTGGTGCCTTTCAGCTGCCTACAGGGGTAGTGTAAAAAGTACCAGTAGAACTCGTTTTTGGCACTTTCCCCGGTGGAATTGTGCATGGGGTGTGTTTGGAACATTTTGTCAGGAGCCGAGACCAAAATTCAGCGATTCCCCATCTCAGCCCAGAAAGCAGGTAGAACAAGTTTTGTGGTGCCTTTCAGCTGTCTACCGGGGTAGTGTAAAAGTACCAGTAGAACTCGTTTTTGGCACTTTCCCCGGTGGAGTTGTGCATGGGGTGTGTTTGGAACATTTTGTCAGGAGCCGAGGCCAAAATTCAGCGTTTCCCCATCTCAGTCCAGAAAGCAGGTAGAACATCTTTTGTGGTGCCTTTCAGCTGCCTACCGGGGTAGTGTAAAAAGTACCAGTAGAACTCGTTTCTGGCACTTTCCCCGGTGGAGTTGTGCATGGGGTGTGTTTGGAACATTTTGTCACCAGCCGAGACCAAAATTCAGCGATTCCCCATCTCAGCCCAGAAAGCAGGTAGAACAAGTTTTGTGGTGCCTTTCAGCTGTCTACCGGGGTAGTGTAAAAGTACCAGTAGAACTCGTTTTTGGCACTTTCCCCGGTGGAGTTGTGCATGGGGTGTGTTTGGAACATTTTGTCACCAGCTGAGGCCAAAATTCAGCGTTTCCCCATCTCAGCCCAGAAAGCAGGTAGAACATCTTTTGTGGTGCCTTTCAGCTGTCTACCGGGGTAGTGTAAAAACTACCAAGAGAACTCGTTTCTGGCACTTTCCCCGGTGGAGTTGTGCGTGGGGTGTGTTTGGAACATTTTCTCAGGAGCCGAGACCAAAATTCAGCGATTCCCCATCTCAGCCCAGAAAGCAGGTAGAACAACTTTTGTGGTGCCTTTCAGCTGTCTACCGGGGTAGTGTAAAAACTGCCAAGAGAACTCGTTTTTGGCAATTTTCCCGGTGGAATTGTGCATGGGGTGTGTTTGGAACATTTTGTCACCAGCCGAGTCCAAAATTCAGCGATTCCCCATCTCAGCCCAGAAAGCAGGTAGAACAAGTTTTGTGGTGCCTTTCAGCTGTCTACCGGGGTAGTGTAAAAAGTACCAGTAGAACTCGTTTCTGGCACTTTCCCCGGTGGAATTGTGCATGGGGTGTGTTTGGAACATTTTGTCTCCAGCTGAGACCAAAATTCAGCGATTCCCCATCTCAGCCCAGAAAGCAGGTAGAACATCTTTTGTGGTGACTTTCAGCTGCCTACCGGGGTAGTGTAAAAACTACCAACAGAACTCGTTTCTGGCACCTTCCGCGGTGGAGTTGTGCATGGGGTGTGTTTGGAACATTTTGTCACCAGCTGAGGCCAAAATTCAGCGTTTCCCCATCTCAGCCCAGAAAGCAGGTAGAACAAGTTTTGTGGTGCCTTTCAGCTGTCTACCGGGGTAGTGTAAAAAGTACCAGTAGAACTCGTTTCTGGCACCTTCCGCGGTGGAGTTGTGCATGGGGTGTGTTTGGAACATTTTGTCAGGAGCCGAGACCAAAATTCAGCCATTCCCCATCTCAGCCCAGAAAGCAGGTAGAACAAGTTTTGTGGTGCCTTTCAGCTGCCTACCCGGGTAGTGTAAAAACTACCAAGAGAACTCGTTTCTGGCACCTTCCCCGGTGGAGTTGTGCATGGGGTGTGTTTGGAACATTTTGTCACCAGCCGAGACCAAAATTCAGCGATTCCCCATCTCAGCCCAGAAAGCAGGTAGAACAAGTTTTGTGGTGCCTTTCAGCTGCCTACAGGGGTAGTGTAAAAAGTACCAGTAGAACTCGTTTTTGGCACTTTCCCCGGTGGAATTGTGCATGGGGTGTGTTTGGAACATTTTGTCAGGAGCCGAGACCAAAATTCAGCGATTCCCCATCTCAGCCCAGAAAGCAGGTAGAACAAGTTTTGTGGTGCCTTTCAGCTGTCTACCGGGGTAGTGTAAAAGTACCAGTAGAACTCGTTTTTGGCACTTTCCCCGGTGGAGTTGTGCATGGGGTGTGTTTGGAACATTTTGTCAGGAGCCGAGGCCAAAATTCAGCGTTTCCCCATCTCAGTCCAGAAAGCAGGTAGAACATCTTTTGTGGTGCCTTTCAGCTGCCTACCGGGGTAGTGTAAAAAGTACCAGTAGAACTCGTTTCTGGCACTTTCCCCGGTGGAGTTGTGCATGGGGTGTGTTTGGAACATTTTGTCACCAGCCGAGACCAAAATTCAGCGATTCCCCATCTCAGCCCAGAAAGCAGGTAGAACAAGTTTTGTGGTGCCTTTCAGCTGCCTACCGGGGTAGTGTAAAAGTACCAGTAGAACTCGTTTTTGGCACTTTCCCCGGTGGAGTTGTGCATGGGGTGTGTTTGGAACATTTTGTCACCAGCTGAGGCCAAAATTCAGCGTTTCCCCATCTCAGCCCAGAAAGCAGGTAGAACATCTTTTGTGGTGCCTTTCAGCTGCCTACTGGGGTAGTGTAAAAAGTACCAGTAGAACTCCTTTCTGGCACTTTCCCCGGTGGAGTTGTGCATGGGGTGTGTTTGGAACATTTTGTCAGGAGCCGAGACCAAAATTCAGCGATTCCCCATCTCAGCCCAGAAAGCAGGTAGAACAACTTTTGTGGTGCCTTTCAGCTGTCTACCGGGGTAGTGTAAAAACTACCAAGAGAACTCGTTTTTGGCACTTTCCCCGGTGGAATTGTGCATGGGGTGTGTTTGGAACATTTTGTCACCAGCCGAGACCAAAATTCAGCGATTCCCCATCTCAGCCCAGAAAGCAGGTAGAACAAGTTTTGTGGTGCCTTTCAGCTGCCTACCGGGGTAGTGTAAAAACTACCAAGAGAACTCGTTTCTGGCACCTTCCGCGGTGGAGTTGTGCATGGGGTGTGTTTGGAACATTTTGTCACCAGCTGAGGCCAAAATTCAGCGTTTCCCCATCTCAGTCCAGAAAGCAGGTAGAACATCTTTTGTGGTGCCTTTCAGCTGAACTACCGGGGTAGTGTAAAAAGTACCAGTAGAACTCCTTTCTGGCACTTTCCCCGGTGGAGTTGTGCATGGGGTGTGTTTGGAACATTTTGTCACCAGCTGAGGCCAAAATTCAGCGTTTCCCCATCTCAGCCCAGAAAGCAGGTAGAACAAGTTTTGTGGTGCCTTTCAGCTGCCTACCGGGGTAGTGTAAAAAGTACCAGTAGAACTCGTTTCTGGCACTTTCCCCGGTGGAGTTGTGCATGGGGTGTGTTTGGAACATTTTGTCAGGAGCCGAGACCAAAATTCAGCGGTTCCCCATCTCAGCCCAGAAAGCAGGTAGAACAAGTTTTGTGGTGCCTTTCAGCTGTCTACCGGGGTAGTGTAAAAAGTACCAGTAGAACTCGTTTCTGGCACTTTCCCCGGTGGAGTTGTGCATGGGGTGTGTTTGGAACATTTTGTCACCAGCCGAGACCAAAATTCAGCGATTCCCCATCTCAGCCCAGAAAGCAGGTAGAACAAGTTTTGTGGTGCCTTTCAGCTGCCTACCGGGGTAGTGTAAAAACTACCAAGAGAACTCGTTTCTGGCACTTTCCCCGGTGGAGTTGTGCATGGGGTGTGTTTGGAACATTTTTCAGCAGCTGAGGCCAAAATTCAGCGTTTCCCCATCTCAGTCCAGAAAGCAGGTAGAACATCTTTTGTGGTGCCTTTCAGCTGCCTACCGGGGTAGTGTAAAAACTACCAACAGAACTCGTTTCTGGCACTTTCCCCGGTGGAGTTGTGCATGGGGTGTGTTTGGAACATTTTGTCAGGAGCCGAGACCAAAATTCAGCCATTCCCCATCTCAGCCCAGAAAGCAGGTAGAACAACTTTTGTGGTGCCTTTCAGCTGCCTACCGGGGTAGTGTAAAAACTACTAACAGAACTCGTTTCTGGCACCTTCCCCGGTGGAGTTGTGCATGGGGTGTGCTTGGAACATTTTGTCAGGAGCCGAGACCAAAATTCAGCGATTCCCCATCTCAGCCCAGAAAGCAGGTAGAACAACTTTTGTGGTGCCTTTCAGCTGCCTACCGGGGTAGTGTAAAAACTACTAACAGAACTCGTTTCTGGCACCTTCCCCGGTGGAGATGTGCATGGGGTGTGTTTGGAACATTTTGTCTCCAGCTAGAGACCAAAATTCAGCGATTCCCCATCTCAGTCCAGAAAGCAGGTAGAACATCTTTTGTGGTGCCTTTCAGCTGCCTACCGGGGTACTTTAAAAACTACCAAGAGAACTCGTTTCTGGCACCTTCCCCGGTGGAGTTGTGCATGGGGTGTGTTTGGAACATTTTGTCAGGAGCCGAGACCAAAATTCAGCGTTTCCCCATCTCAGCCCAGAAAGCAGGTAGAACAAGTTTTGTGGTGACTTTCAGCTGTCTACCGGGGTAGTGTAAAAAGTACCAGTAGAACTCCTTTCTGGCACTTTCCCCGGTGGAGTTGTGCATGGGGTGTGTTTGGAACATTTTGTCAGGAGCCGAGACCAAAATTCAGCGATTCCCCATCTCAGCCCAGAAAGCAGGTAGAACAACTTTTGTGGTGCCTTTCAGCTGCCTACCGGGGTAGTGTAAAAAACTACTAACAGAACTCGTTTCTGGCACCTTCCCCGGTGGAGTTGTGCATGGGGTGTGCTTGGAACATTTTGTCACCAGCCGAGTCCAAAATTCAGCGATTCCCCATCTCAGCCCAGAAAGCAGGTAGAACAAGTTTTGTGGTGCCTTTCAGCTGTCTACCGGGGTAGTGTAAAAAGTACCAGTAGAACTCGTTTCTGGCACTTTCCCCGGTGGAGATGTGCATGGGGTGTGTTTGGAACATTTTGTCAGGAGCCGAGACCAAAATTCAGCCATTCCCCATCTCAGCCCAGAAAGCAGGTAGAACAAGTTTTGTGGTGCCTTTCAGCTGTCTACCGGGGTAGTGTAAAAAGTACCAGTAGAACTCGTTTCTGGCACTTTCCCCGGTGGAGTTGTGCATGGGGTGTGTTTGGAACATTTTGTCTCCAGCTAGAGACCAAAATTCAGCGATTCCCCATCTCAGCCCAGAAAGCAGGTAGAACATCTTTTGTGGTGACTTTCAGCTGCCTACCGGGGGTACTGTAAAAACTACCAACAGAACTCGTTTCTGGCACCTTCCGCGGTGGAGTTGTGCATGGGGTGTGTTTGGAACATTTTGTCACCAGCTGAGACCAAAATTCAGCGTTTCCCCATCTCAGCCCAGAAAGCAGGTAGAACAAGTTTTGTGGTGACTTTCAGCTGTCTACCGGGGTAGTGTAAAAAGTACCAGTAGAACTCCTTTCTGGCACTTTCCCCGGTGGAGTTGTGCATGGGGTGTGTTTGGAACATTTTGTGAGGAGCCGAGACCAAAATTCAGCCATTCCCCATCTCAGCCCAGAAAGCAGGTAGAACAACTTTTGTGGTGCCTTTCAGCTGCCTACCGGGGTAGTGTAAAAACTACTAACAGAACTCGTTTCTGGCACCTTCCCCGGTGGAGTTGTGCACGGGGTGTGCTTGGAACATTTTGTCAGGAGCCGAGACCAAAATTCAGCGATTCCCCATCTCAGCCCAGAAAGCAGGTAGAACAAGTTTTGTGGTGCCTTTCAGCTGTCTACCGGGGTAGTGTAAAAAGTACCAGTAGAACTCGTTTTTGGCACTTTCCCCGGTGGAGTTGTGCATGGGGTGTGTTTGGAACATTTTGTCAGGAGCCGAGACCAAAATTCAGCGATTCCCCATCTCAGCCCAGAAAGCAGGTAGAACAAGTTTTGTGGTGCCTTTCAGCTGCCTACCGGGGTAGTGTAAAAACTACCAAGAGAACTCGTTTCTGGCACCTTCCCCGGTGGAGTTGTGCATGGGGTGTGTTTGGAACATTTTGTCACCAGCTGAGGCCAAAATTCAGCGTTTCCCCATCTCAGCCCAGAAAGCAGGTAGAACATCTTTTGTGGTGCCTTTCAGCTGCGTACTGGGGTAGTGTAAAAAGTACCAGTAGAACTCGTTTCTGGCACTTTCCCCGGTGGAGTTGTGCATGGGGTGTGTTTGGAACATTTTGTCACCAGCTGAGGCCAAAATTCAGCCATTCCCCATCTCAGCCCAGAAAGCAGGTAGAACAACTTTTGTGGTGCCTTTCAGCTGTCTACCGGGGTAGTGTAAAAAGTACCAGTAGAACTCGTTTCTGGCACTTTCCCCGGTGGAATTGTGCATGGGGTGTGTTTGGAACATTTTGTCACCAGCCGAGACCAAAATTCAGCCATTCCCCATCTCAGCCCAGAAAGCAGGTAGAACAAGTTTTGTGGTGCCTTTCAGCTGCCTACAGGGGTAGTGTAAAAAGTACCAGTAGAACTCGTTTTTGGCACTTTCCCCGGTGGAATTGTGCATGGGGTGTGTTTGGAACATTTTGTCAGGAGCCGAGACCAAAATTCAGCGATTCCCCATCTCAGCCCAGAAAGCAGGTAGAACAAGTTTTGTGGTGCCTTTCAGCTGTCTACCGGGGTAGTGTAAAAGTACCAGTAGAACTCGTTTTTGGCACTTTCCCCGGTGGAGTTGTGCATGGGGTGTGTTTGGAACATTTTGTCACCAGCTGAGGCCAAAATTCAGCGTTTCCCCATCTCAGTCCAGAAAGCAGGTAGAACATCTTTTGTGGTGCCTTTCAGCTGCCTACCGGGGTAGTGTAAAAAGTACCAGTAGAACTCGTTTCTGGCACTTTCCCCGGTGGAGTTGTGCATGGGGTGTGTTTGGAACATTTTGTCACCAGCCGAGACCAAAATTCAGCGATTCCCCATCTCAGCCCAGAAAGCAGGTAGAACAAGTTTTGTGGTGCCTTTCAGCTGCCTACCGGGGTAGTGTAAAAGTACCAGTAGAACTCGTTTTTGGCACTTTCCCCGGTGGAGTTGTGCATGGGGTGTGTTTGGAACATTTTGTCACCAGCTGAGGCCAAAATTCAGCGTTTCCCCATCTCAGCCCAGAAAGCAGGTAGAACATCTTTTGTGGTGCCTTTCAGCTGCCTACTGGGGTAGTGTAAAAAGTACCAGTAGAACTCCTTTCTGGCACTTTCCCCGGTGGAGTTGTGCATGGGGTGTGTTTGGAACATTTTGTCAGGAGCCGAGACCAAAATTCAGCGATTCCCCATCTCAGCCCAGAAAGCAGGTAGAACAACTTTTGTGGTGCCTTTCAGCTGTCTACCGGGGTAGTGTAAAAACTACCAAGAGAACTCGTTTTTGGCACTTTCCCCGGTGGAATTGTGCATGGGGTGTGTTTGGAACATTTTGTCACCAGCCGAGACCAAAATTCAGCGATTCCCCATCTCAGCCCAGAAAGCAGGTAGAACAAGTTTTGTGGTGCCTTTCAGCTGCCTACCGGGGTAGTGTAAAAACTACCAAGAGAACTCGTTTCTGGCACCTTCCGCGGTGGAGTTGTGCATGGGGTGTGTTTGGAACATTTTGTCACCAGCTGAGGCCAAAATTCAGCGTTTCCCCATCTCAGTCCAGAAAGCAGGTAGAACATCTTTTGTGGTGCCTTTCAGCTGAACTACCGGGGTAGTGTAAAAAGTACCAGTAGAACTCCTTTCTGGCACTTTCCCCGGTGGAGTTGTGCATGGGGTGTGTTTGGAACATTTTGTCAGGAGCCGAGACCAAAATTCAGCCATTCCCCATCTCAGCCTAGAAAGCAGGTAGAACAACTTTTGTGGTGCCTTTCAGCTGTCTACCGGGGTAGTGTAAAAAGTACCAGTAGAACTCCTTTCTGGCACTTTCCCCGGTGGAGTTGTGCATGGGGTGTGTTTGGAACATTTTGTCACCAGCTGAGGCCAAAATTCAGCGTTTCCCCATCTCAGCCCAGAAAGCAGGTAGAACAAGTTTTGTGGTGCCTTTCAGCTGCCTACCGGGGTAGTGTAAAAAGTACCAGTAGAACTCGTTTCTGGCACTTTCCCCGGTGGAGTTGTGCATGGGGTGTGTTTGGAACATTTTGTCAGGAGCCGAGACCAAAATTCAGCGGTTCCCCATCTCAGCCCAGAAAGCAGGTAGAACAACTTTTGTGGTGCCTTTCAGCTGTCTACCGGGGTAGTGTAAAAAGTACCAGTAGAACTCGTTTCTGGCACTTTCCCCGGTGGAGTTGTGCATGGGGTGTGTTTGGAACATTTTGTCACCAGCCGAGACCAAAATTCAGCGATTCCCCATCTCAGCCCAGAAAGCAGGTAGAACAAGTTTTGTGGTGCCTTTCAGCTGCCTACCGGGGTAGTGTAAAAACTACCAAGAGAACTCGTTTCTGGCACTTTCCCCGGTGGAGTTGTGCATGGGGTGTGTTTGGAACATTTTGTCAGGAGCCGAGACCAAAATTCAGCCATTCCCCATCTCAGCCTAGAAAGCAGGTAGAACAACTTTTGTGGTGCCTTTCAGCTGTCTACCGGGGTAGTGTAAAAAGTACCAGTAGAACTCCTTTCTGGCACTTTCCCCGGTGGAGTTGTGCATGGGGTGTGTTTGGAACATTTTGTCACCAGCTGAGGCCAAAATTCAGCGTTTCCCCATCTCAGCCCAGAAAGCAGGTAGAACAAGTTTTGTGGTGCCTTTCAGCTGCCTACCGGGGTAGTGTAAAAAGTACCAGTAGAACTCGTTTCTGGCACTTTCCCCGGTGGAGTTGTGCATGGGGTGTGTTTGGAACATTTTGTCAGGAGCCGAGACCAAAATTCAGCGGTTCCCCATCTCAGCCCAGAAAGCAGGTAGAACAAGTTTTGTGGTGCCTTTCAGCTGTCTACCGGGGTAGTGTAAAAAGTACCAGTAGAACTCGTTTCTGGCACTTTCCCCGGTGGAGTTGTGCATGGGGTGTGTTTGGAACATTTTGTCACCAGCCGAGACCAAAATTCAGCGATTCCCCATCTCAGCCCAGAAAGCAGGTAGAACAAGTTTTGTGGTGCCTTTCAGCTGCCTACCGGGGTAGTGTAAAAACTACCAAGAGAACTCGTTTCTGGCACTTTCCCCGGTGGAGTTGTGCATGGGGTGTGTTTGGAACATTTTTCAGCAGCTGAGGCCAAAATTCAGCGTTTCCCCATCTCAGTCCAGAAAGCAGGTAGAACATCTTTTGTGGTGCCTTTCAGCTGCCTACCGGGGTAGTGTAAAAACTACCAACAGAACTCGTTTCTGGCACTTTCCCCGGTGGAGTTGTGCATGGGGTGTGTTTGGAACATTTTGTCAGGAGCCGAGACCAAAATTCAGCCATTCCCCATCTCAGCCCAGAAAGCAGGTAGAACAACTTTTGTGGTGCCTTTCAGCTGCCTACCGGGGTAGTGTAAAAACTACTAACAGAACTCGTTTCTGGCACCTTCCCCGGTGGAGTTGTGCATGGGGTGTGCTTGGAACATTTTGTCAGGAGCCGAGACCAAAATTCAGCGATTCCCCATCTCAGCCCAGAAAGCAGGTAGAACAACTTTTGTGGTGCCTTTCAGCTGCCTACCGGGGTAGTGTAAAAACTACTAACAGAACTCGTTTCTGGCACCTTCCCCGGTGGAGATGTGCATGGGGTGTGTTTGGAACATTTTGTCTCCAGCTAGAGACCAAAATTCAGCGATTCCCCATCTCAGTCCAGAAAGCAGGTAGAACATCTTTTGTGGTGCCTTTCAGCTGCCTACCGGGGTACTTTAAAAACTACCAAGAGAACTCGTTTCTGGCACCTTCCCCGGTGGAGTTGTGCATGGGGTGTGTTTGGAACATTTTGTCAGGAGCCGAGACCAAAATTCAGCGTTTCCCCATCTCAGCCCAGAAAGCAGGTAGAACAAGTTTTGTGGTGACTTTCAGCTGTCTACCGGGGTAGTGTAAAAAGTACCAGTAGAACTCCTTTCTGGCACTTTCCCCGGTGGAGTTGTGCATGGGGTGTGTTTGGAACATTTTGTCAGGAGCCGAGACCAAAATTCAGCGATTCCCCATCTCAGCCCAGAAAGCAGGTAGAACAACTTTTGTGGTGCCTTTCAGCTGCCTACCGGGGTAGTGTAAAAACTACTAACAGAACTCGTTTCTGGCACCTTCCCCGGTGGAGTTGTGCATGGGGTGTGCTTGGAACATTTTGTCACCAGCCGAGTCCAAAATTCAGCGATTCCCCATCTCAGCCCAGAAAGCAGGTAGAACAAGTTTTGTGGTGCCTTTCAGCTGTCTACCGGGGTAGTGTAAAAAGTACCAGTAGAACTCGTTTCTGGCACTTTCCCCGGTGGAGATGTGCATGGGGTGTGTTTGGAACATTTTGTCAGGAGCCGAGACCAAAATTCAGCCATTCCCCATCTCAGCCCAGAAAGCAGGTAGAACAAGTTTTGTGGTGCCTTTCAGCTGTCTACCGGGGTAGTGTAAAAAGTACCAGTAGAACTCGTTTCTGGCACTTTCCCCGGTGGAGTTGTGCATGGGGTGTGTTTGGAACATTTTGTCTCCAGCTAGAGACCAAAATTCAGCGATTCCCCATCTCAGCCCAGAAAGCAGGTAGAACATCTTTTGTGGTGACTTTCAGCTGCCTACCGGGGTACTGTAAAAACTACCAACAGAACTCGTTTCTGGCACCTTCCGCGGTGGAGTTGTGCATGGGGTGTGTTTGGAACATTTTGTCACCAGCTGAGACCAAAATTCAGCGTTTCCCCATCTCAGCCCAGAAAGCAGGTAGAACAAGTTTTGTGGTGACTTTCAGCTGTCTACCGGGGTAGTGTAAAAAGTACCAGTAGAACTCCTTTCTGGCACTTTCCCCGGTGGAGTTGTGCATGGGGTGTGTTTGGAACATTTTGTGAGGAGCCGAGACCAAAATTCAGCCATTCCCCATCTCAGCCCAGAAAGCAGGTAGAACAACTTTTGTGGTGCCTTTCAGCTGCCTACCGGGGTAGTGTAAAAACTACTAACAGAACTCGTTTCTGGCACCTTCCCCGGTGGAGTTGTGCACGGGGTGTGCTTGGAACATTTTGTCAGGAGCCGAGACCAAAATTCAGCGATTCCCCATCTCAGCCCAGAAAGCAGGTAGAACAAGTTTTGTGGTGCCTTTCAGCTGTCTACCGGGGTAGTGTAAAAAGTACCAGTAGAACTCGTTTTTGGCACTTTCCCCGGTGGAGTTGTGCATGGGGTGTGTTTGGAACATTTTGTCAGGAGCCGAGACCAAAATTCAGCGATTCCCCATCTCAGCCCAGAAAGCAGGTAGAACAAGTTTTGTGGTGCCTTTCAGCTGCCTACCGGGGTAGTGTAAAAACTACCAAGAGAACTCGTTTCTGGCACCTTCCCCGGTGGAGTTGTGCATGGGGTGTGTTTGGAACATTTTGTCACCAGCTGAGGCCAAAATTCAGCGTTTCCCCATCTCAGCCCAGAAAGCAGGTAGAACATCTTTTGTGGTGCCTTTCAGCTGCGTACTGGGGTAGTGTAAAAAGTACCAGTAGAACTCGTTTCTGGCACTTTCCCCGGTGGAGTTGTGCATGGGGTGTGTTTGGAACATTTTGTCACCAGCTGAGGCCAAAATTCAGCCATTCCCCATCTCAGCCCAGAAAGCAGGTAGAACAACTTTTGTGGTGCCTTTCAGCTGTCTACCGGGGTAGTGTAAAAAGTACCAGTAGAACTCGTTTCTGGCACTTTCCCCGGTGGAATTGTGCATGGGGTGTGTTTGGAACATTTTGTCACCAGCCGAGACCAAAATTCAGCCATTCCCCATCTCAGCCCAGAAAGCAGGTAGAACAAGTTTTGTGGTGCCTTTCAGCTGCCTACCGGGGTAGTGTAAAAACTACCAAGAGAACTCGTTTCTGGCACTTTCCCCGGTGGAGTTGTGCATGGGGTGTGTTTGGAACATTTTGTCACCAGCCGAGTCCAAAATTCAGCGATTCCCCATCTCAGCCCAGAAAGCAGGTAGAACAAGTTTTGTGGTGCCTTTCAGCTGTCTACCGGGGTAGTGTAAAAAGTACCAGTAGAACTCGTTTTTGGCACTTTCCCCGGTGGAGTTGTGCATGGGGTGTGTTTGGAACATTTTGTCACCAGCTGAGGCCAAAATTCAGCGTTTCCCCATCTCAGTCCAGAAAGCAGGTAGAACATCTTTTGTGGTGCCTTTCAGCTGCCTACCGGGGTAGTGTAAAAAGTACCAGTAGAACTCGTTTCTGGCACTTTCCCCGGTGGAGTTGTGCATGGGGTGTGTTTGGAACATTTTGTCACCAGCCGAGACCAAAATTCAGCGATTCCCCATCTCAGCCCAGAAAGCAGGTAGAACATCTTTTGTGGTGCCTTTCAGCTGTCTACCGGGGTAGTGTAAAAAGTACCAGTAGAACTCGTTTCTGGCACTTTCCCCGGTGGAGATGTGCATGGGGTGTGTTTGGAACATTTTGTCAGGAGCCGAGACCAAAATTCAGCCATTCCCCATCTCAGCCCAGAAAGCAGGTAGAACAAGTTTTGTGGTGCCTTTCAGCTGCCTACCGGGGTAGTGTAAAAACTACCAGTAGAACTCGTTTTTGGCACTTTCCCCGGTGGAGTTGTGCATGGGGTGTGTTTGGAACATTTTGTCACCAGCTGAGGCCAAAATTCAGCGTTTCCCCATCTCAGCCCAGAAAGCAGGTAGAACATCTTTTGTGGTGCCTTTCAGCTGCGTACTGGGGTAGTGTAAAAACTACCAGTAGAACTCGTTTCTGGCACTTTCCCCGGTGGAGTTGTGCATGGGGTGTGTTTGGAACATTTTGTCAGGAGCCGAGACCAAAATTCAGCCATTCCCCATCTCAGCCCAGAAAGCAGGTAGAACAAGTTTTGTGGTGCCTTTCAGCTGCCTACCGGGGTAGTGTAAAAACTACCAAGAGAACTCGTTTCTGGCACCTTCCCCGGTGGAATTGTGCATGGGGTGTGTTTGGAACATTTTGTCAGGAGCCGAGACCAAAATTCAGCCATTCCCCATCTCAGCCCAGAAAGCAGGTAGAACAAGTTTTGTGGTGCCTTTCAGCTGCCTACCGGGGTACTGTAAAAACTACCAAGAGAACTCGTTTCTGGCACCTTCCGCGGTGGAGTTGTGCATGGGGTGTGTTTGGAACATTTTGTCACCAGCCGAGTCCAAAATTCAGCGATTCCCCATCTCAGCCCAGAAAGCAGGTAGAACAAGTTTTGTGGTGCCTTTCAGCTGTCTACCGGGGTAGTGTAAAAAGTACCAGTAGAACTCGTTTCTGGCACTTTCCCCAGTGGAGTTGTGCATGGGGTGTGTTTGGAACATTTTGTGAGGAGCCGAGACCAAAATTCAGCGTTTCCCCATCTCAGTCCAGAAAGCAGGTAGAACATCTTTTGTGGTGCCTTTCAGCTGTCTACCGGGGTAGTGTAAAAAGTACCAGTAGAACTCGTTTCTGGCACTTTCCCCGGTGGAGATGTGCATGGGGTGTGTTTGGAACATTTTGTCAGGAGCCGAGACCAAAATTCAGCGATTCCCCATCTCAGCCCAGAAAGCAGGTAGAACAAGTTTTGTGGTGCCTTTCAGCTGTCTACCGGGGTAGTGTAAATAGTACCAGTAGAACTCGTTTCTGGCACTTTCCCCGGTGGAGTTGTGCATGGGGTGTGTTTGAAACATTTTGTCAGGAGCCGAGACCAAAATTCAGCCATTCCCCATCTCAGCCCAGAAAGCAGGTAGAACAAGTTTTGTGGTGCCTTTCAGCTGCCTACCGGGGTAGTGTAAAAACTACTAACAGAACTCGTTTCTGGCACCTTCCGCGGTGGAGTTGTGCATGGGGTGTGTTTGGAACATTTTGTCACCAGCCGAGACCAAAATTCAGCCATTCCCCATCTCAGCCCAGAAAGCAGGTAGAACAAGTTTTGTGGTGCCTTTCAGCTGTCTACCGGGGTAGTGTAAAAAGTACCAGTAGAACTCGTTTCTGGCACTTTCCCCGGTGGAGATGTGCATGGGGTGTGTTTGGAACATTTTGTCAGGAGCCGAGACCAAAATTCAGCGATTCCCCATCTCAGCCCAGAAAGCAGGTAGAACAAGTTTTGTGGTGCCTTTCAGCTGTCTACCGGGGTAGTGTAAAAAGTACCAGTAGAACTCGTTTTTGGCACTTTCCCCGGTGGAATTGTGCATGGGGTGTGTTTGGAACATTTTGTCAGGAGCCGAGACCAAAATTCAGCGATTCCCCATCTCAGCCCAGAAAGCAGGTAGAACAAGTTTTGTGGTGCCTTTCAGCTGCCTACCGGGGTAGTGTAAAAACTACCAAGAGAACTCGTTTCTGGCACCTTCCCCGGTGGAGTTGTGCATGGGGTGTGTTTGGAACATTTTGTCACCAGCTGAGGCCAAAATTCAGCGTTTCCCCATCTCAGTCCAGAAAGCAGGTAGAACATCTTTTGTGGTGCCTTTCAGCTGCCTACCGGGGTAGTGTAAAAAGTACCAGTAGAACTCGTTTCTGGCACTTTCCCCGGTGGAGTTGTGCATGGGGTGTGTTTGGAACATTTTGTCAGGAGCCGAGACCAAAATTCAGCGTCTCAACATCTCAGCCCAGAAAGCAGGTAGAACAACTTTTGTGGTGCCTTTCAGCTGTCTACCGGGGTAGTGTAAAAAGTACCAGTAGAACTCGTTTTTGGCACTTTCCCCGGTGGAGATGTGCATGGGGTGTGTTTGGAACATTTTGTCAGGAGCCGAGACCAAAATTCAGCGTTTCCCCATCTCAGTCCAGAAAGCAGGTAGAACATCTTTTGTGGTGCCTTTCAGCTGCCTACCGGGGTAGTGTAAAAACTACCAAGAGAACTCGTTTCTGGCACTTTCCCCGGTGGAGTTGTGCATGGGGTGTGTTTGGAACATTTTGTCAGGAGCCGAGACCAAAATTCAGCGATTCCCCATCTCAGCCCAGAAAGCAGGTAGAACAACTTTTGTGGTGCCTTTCAGCTGCCTACCGGGGTAGTGTAAAAACTACTAACAGAACTCGTTTCTGGCACCTTCCCCGGTGGAGTTGTGCATGGGGTGTGCTTGGAACATTTTGTCACCAGCCGAGTCCAAAATTCAGCGATTCCCCATCTCAGCCCAGAAAGCAGGTAGAACAAGTTTTGTGGTGCCTTTCAGCTGTCTACCGGTGTAGTGTAAAAAGTACCAGTAGAACTCCTTTCTGGCACTTTCCCCGGTGGAGATGTGCATGGGGTGTGTTTGGAACATTTTGTCAGGAGCCGAGACCAAAATTCAGCCATTCCCCATCTCAGCCCAGAAAGCAGGTAGAACAAGTTTTGTGGTGCCTTTCAGCTGTCTACCGGGGTAGTGTAAAAAGTACCAGTAGAACTCGTTTCTGGCACTTTCCCCGGTGGAGTTGTGCATGGGGTGTGTTTGGAACATTTTGTCACCAGCCGAGACCAAAATTCAGCCATTCCCCATCTCAGCCCAGAAAGCAGGTAGAACAACTTTTGTGGTGCCTTTCAGCTGCCTACCGGGGTAGTGAAAAAACTACCAAGAGAACTCGTTTCTGGCACCTTCCCCGGTGGAGTTGTGCATGGGGTGTGTTTGGAACATTTTGTCACCAGCTGAGGCCAAAATTCAGCGTTTCCCCATCTCAGCCCAGAAAGCAGGTAGAACATCTTTTGTGGTGCCTTTCAGCTGCCTACTGGGGTAGTGTAAAAAGTACCAGTAGAACTCGTTTCTGGCACTTTCCCCGGTGGAGTTGTGCATGGGGTGTGTTTGGAACATTTTGTCAGGAGCCGAGGCCAAAATTCAGCCATTCCCCATCTCAGCCCAGAAAGCAGGTAGAACAACTTTTGTGGTGCCTTTCAGCTGTCTACCGGGGTAGTGTAAAAAGTACCAGTAGAACTCGTTTTTGGCACTTTCCCCGGTGGAATTGTGCATGGGGTGTGTTTGGAACATTTTGTCAGGAGCCGAGACCAAAATTCAGCCATTCCCCATCTCAGCCCAGAAAGCAGGTAGAACAAGTTTTGTGGTGCCTTTCAGCTGCCTACCGGTGTAGTGTAAAAAGTACCAGTAGAACTCGTTTCTGGCACTTTCCCCGGTGGAGATGTGCATGGGGTGTGTTTGGAACATTTTGTCAGGAGCCGAGACCAAAATTCAGCCATTCCCCATCTCAGCCCAGAAAGCAGGTAGAACAAGTTTTGTGGTGCCTTTCAGCTGTCTACCGGGGTAGTGTAAAAAGTACCAGTAGAACTCGTTTCTGGCACTTTCCACGGTGGAGTTGTGCATGGGGTGTGTTTGGAACATTTTGTCACCAGCCGAGACCAAAATTCAGCCATTCCCCATCTCAGCCCAGAAAGCAGGTAGAACAACTTTTGTGGTGCCTTTCAGCTGCCTACCGGGGTAGTGTAAAAACTACCAAGAGAACTCGTTTCTGGCACCTTCCCCGGTGGAGTTGTGCATGGGGTGTGTTTGGAACATTTTGTCACCAGCTGAGGCCAAAATTCAGCGTTTCCCCATCTCAGCCCAGAAAGCAGGTAGAACATCTTTTGTGGTGCCTTTCAGCTGCCTACTGGGGTAGTGTAAAAAGTACCAGTAGAACTCGTTTTTGGCACTTTCCCCGGTGGAGTTGTGCATGGGGTGTGTTTGGAACATTTTGTCAGGAGCCGAGACCAAAATTCAGCCATTCCCCATCTCAGCCCAGAAAGCAGGTAGAACAACTTTTGTGGTGCCTTTCAGCTGTCTACCGGGGTAGTGTAAAAAGTACCAGTAGAACTCGTTTTTGGCACTTTCCCCGGTGGAATTGTGCATGGGGTGTGTTTGGAACATTTTGTCATGAGCCGAGTCCAAAATTCAGCGGTTCCCCATCTCAGCCCAGAAAGCAGGTAGAACAAGTTTTGTGGTGCCTTTCAGCTGCCTACCGGGGTAGTGTAAAAAGTACCAGTAGAACTCGTTTCTGGCACTTTCCCCGGTGGAGTTGTGCATGGGGTGTGTTTGGAACATTTTGTCAGGAGCCGAGACCAAAATTCAGCGATTCCCCATCTCAGCCCAGAAAGCAGGTAGAACAAGTTTTGTGGTGCCTTTCAGCTGCCTACCGGGGTAGTGTAAAAACTACCAAGAGAACTCGTTTCTGGCACCTTCCCCGGTGGAGTTGTGCATGGGGTGTGTTTGGAACATTTTGTCACCAGCTGAGGCCAAAATTCAGCGTTTCCCCATCTCAGCCCAGAAAGCAGGTAGAACATCTTTTGTGGTGCCTTTCAGCTGCGTACTGGGGTAGTGTAAAAAGTACCAGTAGAACTCGTTTCTGGCACTTTCCCCGGTGGAGTTGTGCATGGGGTGTGTTTGGAACATTTTGTCAGGAGCCGAGACCAAAATTCAGCCATTCCCCATCTCAGCCCAGAAAGCAGGTAGAACAAGTTTTGTGGTGCCTTTCAGCTGCCTACCGGGGTAGTGTAAAAACTACCAAGAGAACTCGTTTCTGGCACCTTCCCCGGTGGAATTGTGCATGGGGTGTGTTTGGAACATTTTGTCAGGAGCCGAGACCAAAATTCAGCCATTCCCCATCTCAGCCCAGAAAGCAGGTAGAACAACTTTTGTGGTGCCTTTCAGCTGCCTACCGGGGTAGTGTAAAAACTACCAGTAGAACTCGTTTTTGGCACCTTCCCCGGTGGAGTTGTGCATGGGGTGTGTTTGGAACATTTTGTCACCAGCCGAGTCCAAAATTCAGCGATTCCCCATCTCAGCCCAGAAAGCAGGTAGAACAAGTTTTGTGGTGCCTTTCAGCTGTCTGCCGGGGTAGTGTAAAAAGTACCAGTAGAACTCGTTTTTGGCACTTTCCCCGGTGGAGTTGTGCATGGGGTGTGTTTGGAACATTTTGTCACCAGCTGAGGCCAAAATTCAGCGTTTCCCCATCTCAGCCCAGAAAGCAGGTAGAACATCTTTTGTGGTGCCTTTCAGCTGTTTACCGGGGTAGTGTAAAAAGTACCAGTAGAACTCGTTTCTGGCACTTTCCCCGGTGGAGTTGTGCATGGGGTGTGTTTGGAACATTTTGTCACCAGCCGAGACCAAAATTCAGCGATTCCCCATCTCAGCCCAGAAAGCAGGTAGAACATCTTTTGTGGTGCCTTTCAGCTGTCTACCGGGGTAGTGTAAAAAGTACCAGTAGAACTCGTTTCTGGCACTTTCCCCGGTGGAGATGTGCATGGGGTGTGTCTGGAACATTTTGTCAGGAGCCGAGACCAAAATTCAGCCATTCCCCATCTCAGCCCAGAAAGCAGGTAGAACAAGTTTTGTGGTGCCTTTCAGCTGCCTACCGGGGTAGTGTAAAAACTACCAGTAGAACTCGTTTTTGGCACTTTCCCCGGTGGAGTTGTGCATGGGGTGTGTTTGGAACATTTTGTCACCAGCTGAGGCCAAAATTCAGCGTTTCCCCATCTCAGCCCAGAAAGCAGGTAGAACATCTTTTGTGGTGCCTTTCAGCTGCGTACTGGGGTAGTGTAAAAAGTACCAGTAGAACTCGTTTCTGGCACTTTCCCCGGTGGAGTTGTGCATGGGGTGTGTTTGGAACATTTTGTCAGGAGCCGAGACCAAAATTCAGCCATTCCCCATCTCAGCCCAGAAAGCAGGTAGAACAAGTTTTGTGGTGCCTTTCAGCTGCCTACCGGGGTAGTGTAAAAACTACCAAGAGAACTCCTTTCTGGCACCTTCCCCGGTGGAATTGTGCATGGGGTGTGTTTGGAACATTTTGTCAGGAGCCGAGACCAAAATTCAGCGATTCCCCATCTCAGCCCAGAAAGCACGTAGAACAAGTTTTGTGGTGCCTTTCAGCTGCCTACCGGGGTACTGTAAAAACTACCAAGAGAACTCGTTTCTGGCACCTTCCGCGGTGGAGTTGTGCATGGGGTGTGTTTGGAACATTTTGTCACCAGCCGAGTCCAAAATTCAGCGATTCCCCATCTCAGCCCAGAAAGCAGGTAGAACAAGTTTTGTGGTGCCTTTCAGCTGTCTACCGGGGTAGTGTAAAAAGTACCAGTAGAACTCGTTTTTGGCACTTTCCCCAGTGGAGTTGTGCATGGGGTGTGTTTGGAACATTTTGTGAGGAGCCGAGACCAAAATTCAGCGTTTCCCCATCTCAGTCCAGAAAGCAGGTAGAACATCTTTTGTGGTGCCTTTCAGCTGTCTACCGGGGTAGTGTAAAAACTACCAACAGAACTCCTTTCTGGCACTTTCCCCGGTGGAGATGTGCATGGGGTGTGTTTGGAACATTTTGTCAGGAGCCGAGACCAAAATTCAGCGATTCCCCATCTCAGCCCAGAAAGCAGGTAGAACAACTTTTGTGGTGCCTTTCAGCTGTCTACCGGGGTAGTGTAAAAAGTACCAGTAGAACTCGTTTTTGGCACTTTCCCCGGTGGAGATGTGCATGGGGTGTGTTTGGAACATTTTGTCAGGAGCCGAGACCAAAATTCAGCGTTTCCCCATCTCAGTCCAGAAAGCAGGTAGAACATCTTTTGTGGTGCCTTTCAGCTGCCTACCGGGGTAGTGTAAAAACTACCAAGAGAACTCGTTTCTGGCACTTTCCCCGGTGGAGTTGTGCATGGGGTGTGTTTGGAACATTTTGTCAGGAGCCGAGACCAAAATTCAGCCATTCCCCATCTCAGCCCAGAAAGCAGGTAGAACAAGTTTTGTGGTGCCTTTCAGCTGCCTACCGGGGTAGTGTAAAAACTACTAACAGAACTCGTTTCTGGCACCTTCCCCGGTGGAGTTGTGCATGGGGTGTGTTTGGAACATTTTGTCACCAGCCGAGTCCAAAATTCAGCGATTCCCCATCTCAGCCCAGAAAGCAGGTAGAACAAGTTTTGTGGTGCCTTTCAGCTGTCTACCGGTGTAGTGTAAAAAGTACCAGTAGAACTCCTTTCTGGCACTTTCCCCGGTGGAGATGTGCATGGGGTGTGTTTGGAACATTTTGTCAGGAGCCGAGACCAAAATTCAGCCATTCCCCATCTCAGCCCAGAAAGCAGGTAGAACAACTTTTGTGGTGCCTTTCAGCTGTCTACCGGGGTAGTGTAAAAAGTACCAGTAGAACTCGTTTCTGGCACTTTCCCCGGTGGAGTTGTGCATGGGGTGTGTTTGGAACATTTTGTCACCAGCCGAGACCAAAATTCAGCCATTCCCCATCTCAGCCCAGAAAGCAGGTAGAACAACTTTTGTGGTGCCTTTCAGCTGCCTACCGGGGTAGTGTAAAAACTACCAAGAGAACTCGTTTCTGGCACCTTCCCCGGTGGAGTTGTGCATGGGGTGTGTTTGGAACATTTTGCCACCAGCTGAGGCCAAAATTCAGCGTTTCCCCATCTCAGCCCAGAAAGCAGGTAGAACATCTTTTGTGGTGCCTTTCAGCTGCCTACTGGGGTAGTGTAAAAAGTACCAGTAGAACTCGTTTCTGGCACTTTCCCCGGTGGAGTTGTGCATGGGGTGTGTTTGGAACATTTTGTCAGGAGCCGAGACCAAAATTCAGCCATTCCCCATCTCAGCCCAGAAAGCAGGTAGAACAACTTTTGTGGTGCCTTTCAGCTGTCTACCGGGGTAGTGTAAAAAGTACCAGTAGAACTCGTTTTTGGCACTTTCCCCAGTGGAATTGTGCATGGGGTGTGTTTGGAACATTTTGTCAGGAGCCGAGACCAAAATTCAGCCATTCCCCATCTCAGCCCAGAAAGCAGGTAGAACAAGTTTTGTGGTGCCTTTCAGCTGCCTACCGGTGTAGTGTAAAAAGTACCAGTAGAACTCGTTTCTGGCACTTTCCCCGGTGGAGATGTGCATGGGGTGTGTTTGGAACATTTTGTCAGGAGCGGAGACCAAAATTCAGCCATTCCCCATCTCAGCCCAGAAAGCAGGTAGAACAAGTTTTGTGGTGCCTTTCAGCTGTTTACCGGGGTAGTGTAAAAAGTACCAGTAGAACTCGTTTCTGGCACTTTCCCCGGTGGAGTTGTGCATGGGGTGTGTTTGGAACATTTTGTCACCAGCCGAGACCAAAATTCAGCGATTCCCCATCTCAGCCCAGAAAGCAGGTAGAACATCTTTTGTGGTGCCTTTCAGCTGTCTACCGGGGTAGTGTAAAAAGTACCAGTAGAACTCGTTTCTGGCACTTTCCCCGGTGGAGTTGTGCATGGGGTGTGTTTGGAACATTTTGTCAGGAGCCGAGACCAAAATTCAGCCATTCCCCATCTCAGCCCAGAAAGCAGGTAGAACAAGTTTTGTGGTGCCTTTCAGCTGCCTACCGGGGTAGTGTAAAAACTACCAGTAGAACTCGTTTTTGGCACTTTCCCCGGTGGAGTTGTGCATGGGGTGTGTTTGGAACATTTTGTCACCAGCTGAGGCCAAAATTCAGCGTTTCCCCATCTCAGCCCAGAAAGCAGGTAGAACATCTTTTGTGGTGCCTTTCAGCTGCGTACTGGGGTAGTGTAAAAAGTACCAGTAGAACTCGTTTCTGGCACTTTCCCCGGTGGAGTTGTGCATGGGGTGTGTTTGGAACATTTTGTCAGGAGCCGAGACCAAAATTCAGCCATTCCCCATCTCAGCCCAGAAAGCAGGTAGAACAAGTTTTGTGGTGCCTTTCAGCTGCCTACCGGGGTAGTGTAAAAACTACCAAGAGAACTCGTTTCTGGCACCTTCCCCGGTGGAATTGTGCATGGGGTGTGTTTGGAACATTTTGTCAGGAGCCGAGACCAAAATTCAGCCATTCCCCATCTCAGCCCAGAAAGCAGGTAGAACATCTTTTGTGGTGCCTTTCAGCTGCCTACCGGGGTACTGTAAAAACTACCAAGAGAACTCGTTTCTGGCACCTTCCGCGGTGGAGTTGTGCATGGGGTGTGTTTGGAACATTTTGTCACCAGCCGAGTCCAAAATTCAGCGATTCCCCATCTCAGCCCAGAAAGCAGGTAGAACAACTTTTGTGGTGCCTTTCAGCTGTCTACCGGGGTAGTGTAAAAAGTACCAGTAGAACTCGTTTTTGGCACTTTCCCCAGTGGAGTTGTGCATGGGGTGTGTTTGGAACAATTTGTCAGGAGCCGAGGCCAAAATTCAGCGTTTCCCCATCTCAGTCCAGAAAGCAGGTAGAACATCTTTTGTGGTGCCTTTCAGCTGTCTACCGGGGTAGTGTAAAAAGTACCAGTAGAACTCGTTTCTGGCACTTTCCCCGGTGGAGATGTGCATGGGGTGTGTTTGGAACATTTTGTCAGGAGCCGAGACCAAAATTCAGCGATTCCCCATCTCAGCCCAGAAAGCAGGTAGAACAAGTTTTGTGGTGCCTTTCAGCTGTCTACCGGGGTAGTGTAAATAGTACCAGTAGAACTCGTTTCTGGCACTTTCCCCGGTGGAGTTGTGCATGGGGTGTGTTTGAAACATTTTGTCAGGAGCCGAGACCAAAATTCAGCCATTCCCCATCTCAGCCCAGAAAGCAGGTAGAACAAGTTTTGTGGTGCCTTTCAGCTGCCTACCGGGCTAGTGTAAAAACTACTAACAGAACTCGTTTCTGGCACCTTCCGCGGTGGAGTTGTGCATGGGGTGTGTTTGGAACATTTTGTCAGGAGTGGAGACCAAAATTCAGCCATTCCCCATCTCAGCCCAGAAAGCAGGTAGAACAAGTTTTGTGGTGCCTTTCAGCTGTCTACCGGGGTAGTGTAAAAAGTACCAGTAGAACTCGTTTCTGGCACTTTCCCCGGTGGAGATGTGCATGGGGTGTGTTTGGAACATTTTGTCAGGAGCCGAGACCAAAATTCAGCGTCTCAACATCTCAGCCCAGAAAGCAGGTAGAACAAGTTTTGTGGTGCCTTTCAGCTGTCTACCGGGGTAGTGTAAAAAGTACCAGTAGAACTCGTTTTTGGCACTTTCCCCGGTGGAGATGTGCATGGGGTGTGTTTGGAACATTTTGTCAGGAGCCGAGACCAAAATTCAGCGTTTCCCCATCTCAGTCCAGAAAGCAGGTAGAACATCTTTTGTGGTGCCTTTCAGCTGCCTACCGGGGTAGTGTAAAAACTACCAAGAGAACTCGTTTCTGGCACTTTCCCCGGTGGAGTTGTGCATGGGGTGTGTTTGGAACATTTTGTCAGGAGCCGAGACCAAAATTCAGCGATTCCCCATCTCAGCCCAGAAAGCAGGTAGAACAACTTTTGTGGTGCCTTTCAGCTGCCTACCGGGGTAGTGTAAAAACTACTAACAGAACTCGTTTCTGGCACCTTCCCCGGTGGAGTTGTGCATGGGGTGTGTTTGGAACATTTTGTCACCAGCCGAGACCAAAATTCAGCGATTCCCCATCTCAGCCCAGAAAGCAGGTAGAACAAGTTTTGTGGTGCCTTTCAGCTGTCTACCGGTGTAGTGTAAAAAGTACCAGTAGAACTCCTTTCTGGCACTTTCCCCGGTGGAGATGTGCATGGGGTGTGTTTGGAACATTTTGTCAGGAGCCGAGACCAAAATTCAGCCATTCCCCATCTCAGCCCAGAAAGCAGGTAGAACAACTTTTGTGGTGCCTTTCAGCTGTCTACCGGGGTAGTGTAAAAAGTACCAGTAGAACTCGTTTCTGGCACTTTCCCCGGTGGAGTTGTGCATGGGGTGTGTTTGGAACATTTTGTCACCAGCCGAGACCAAAATTCAGCCATTCCCCATCTCAGCCCAGAAAGCAGGTAGAACAACTTTTGTGGTGCCTTTCAGCTGCCTACCGGGGTAGTGTAAAAACTACCAAGAGAACTCGTTTCTGGCACCTTCCCCGGTGGAGTTGTGCATGGGGTGTGTTTGGAACATTTTGCCACCAGCTGAGGCCAAAATTCAGCGTTTCCCCATCTCAGCCCAGAAAGCAGGTAGAACATCTTTTGTGGTGCCTTTCAGCTGCCTACTGGGGTAGTGTAAAAAGTACCAGTAGAACTCGTTTCTGGCACTTTCCCCGGTGGAGTTGTGCATGGGGTGTGTTTGGAACATTTTGTCAGGAGCCGAGACCAAAATTCAGCCATTCCCCATCTCAGCCCAGAAAGCAGGTAGAACAACTTTTGTGGTGCCTTTCAGCTGTCTACCGGGGTAGTGTAAAAAGTACCAGTAGAACTCGTTTTTGGCACTTTCCCCAGTGGAATTGTGCATGGGGTGTGTTTGGAACATTTTGTCAGGAGCCGAGACCAAAATTCAGCCATTCCCCATCTCAGCCCAGAAAGCAGGTAGAACAAGTTTTGTGGTGCCTTTCAGCTGCCTACCGGTGTAGTGTAAAAAGTACCAGTAGAACTCGTTTCTGGCACTTTCCCCGGTGGAGATGTGCATGGGGTGTGTTTGGAACATTTTGTCAGGAGCGGAGACCAAAATTCAGCCATTCCCCATCTCAGCCCAGAAAGCAGGTAGAACAACTTTTGTGGTGCCTTTCAGCTGCCTACCGGGGTAGTGTAAAAACTACCAAGAGAACTCGTTTCTGGCACCTTCCCCGGTGGAGTTGTGCATGGGGTGTGTTTGGAACATTTTGTCACCAGCTGAGGCCAAAATTCAGCGTTTCCCCATCTCAGCCCAGAAAGCAGGTAGAACATCTTTTGTGGTGCCTTTCAGCTGCCTACTGGGGTAGTGTAAAAAGTACCAGTAGAACTCGTTTCTGGCACTTTCCCCGGTGGAGTTGTGCATGGGGTGTGTTTGGAACATTTTGTCAGGAGCCGAGACCAAAATTCAGCCATTCCCCATCTCAGCCCAGAAAGCAGGTAGAACAACTTTTGTGGTGCCTTTCAGCTGTCTACCGGGGTAGTGTAAAAAGTACCAGTAGAACTCGTTTTTGGCACTTTCCCCGGTGGAATTGTGCATGGGGTGTGTTTGGAACATTTTGTCAGGAGCCGAGACCAAAATTCAGCCATTCCCCATCTCAGCCCAGAAAGCAGGTAGAACAAGTTTTGTGGTGCCTTTCAGCTGCCTACCGGGGTAGTGTAAAAACTACCAACAGAACTCCTTTCTGGCACCTTCCGCGGTGGAGTTGTGCATGGGGTGTGTTTGGAACATTTTGTCATGAGCCGAGTCCAAAATTCAGCGGTTCCCCATCTCAGCCCAGAAAGCAGGTAGAACAAGTTTTGTGGTGCCTTTCAGCTGCCTACCGGGGTAGTGTAAAAACTACCAACAGAACTCGTTTCTGGCACTTTCCCCGGTGGAGTTGTGCATGGGGTGTGTTTGGAACATTTTGTCAGGAGCGGAGACCAAAATTCAGCCATTCCCCATCTCAGCCCAGAAAGCAGGTAGAACAAGTTTTGTGGTGCCTTTCAGCTGCCTACCGGGGTAGTGTAAAAACTACCAAGAGAACTCGTTTCTGGCACCTTCCCCGGTGGAGTTGTGCATGGGGTGTGTTTGGAACATTTTGTCAGGAGCCGAGACCAAAATTCAGCCATTCCCCATCTCAGCCCAGAAAGCAGGTAGAACAAGTTTTGTGGTGCCTTTCAGCTGCCTACCGGGGTAGTGTAAAAACTACCAACAGAACTCGTTTCTGGCACTTTCCCCGGTGGAGTTGTGCATGGGGTGTGTTTGGAACATTTTGTCAGGAGCGGAGACCAAAATTCAGCCATTCCCCATCTCAGCCCAGAAAGCAGGTAGAACAAGTTTTGTGGTGCCTTTCAGCTGTCTACCGGGGTAGTGTAAAAACTACTAACAGAACTCGTTTCTGGCACCTTCCCCGGTGGAGTTGTGCATGGGGTGTGCTTGGAACATTTTGTCACCAGCCGAGTCCAAAATTCAGCGATTCCCCATCTCAGCCCAGAAAGCAGGTAGAACAAGTTTTGTGGTGCCTTTCAGCTGTCTACCGGGGTAGTGTAAAAGTACCAGTAGAACTCGTTTTTGGCACTTTCCCCGGTGGAGTTGTGCATGGGGTGTGTTTGGAACATTTTGTCAGGAGCCGAGACCAAAATTCAGCCATTCCCCATCTCAGCCCAGAAAGCAGGTAGAACAAGTTTTGTGGTGCCTTTCAGCTGCCTACCGGGGTAGTGTAAAAACTACCAACAGAACTCCTTTCTGGCACCTTCCGCGGTGGAGTTGTGCATGGGGTGTGTTTGGAACATTTTGTCATGAGCCGAGTCCAAAATTCAGCGGTTCCCCATCTCAGCCCAGAAAGCAGGTAGAACAAGTTTTGTGGTGCCTTTCAGCTGCCTACCGGGGTAGTGTAAAAAGTACCAGTAGAACTCGTTTCTGGCACTTTCCCCGGTGGAGTTGTGCATGGGGTGTGTTTGGAACATTTTGTCACCAGCCGAGACCAAAATTCAGCCATTCCCCATCTCAGCCCAGAAAGCAGGTAGAACAAGTTTTGTGGTGCCTTTCAGCTGCCTACCGGGGTAGTGTAAAAACTACCAAGAGAACTCGTTTCTGGCACCTTCCCCGGTGGAGTTGTGCATGGGGTGTGTTTGGAACATTTTGTCACCAGCCGAGACCAAAATTCAGCCATTCCCCATCTCAGCCCAGAAAGCAGGTAGAACAAGTTTTGTGGTGCCTTTCAGCTGCCTACCGGGGTAGTGTAAAAACTACCAACAGAACTCGTTTCTGGCACTTTCCCCGGTGGAGTTGTGCATGGGGTGTGTTTGGAACATTTTGTCACCAGCCGAGACCAAAATTCAGCGATTCCCCATCTCAGCCCAGAAAGCAGGTAGAACAAGTTTTGTGGTGCCTTTCAGCTGCCTACCGGGGTAGTGTAAAAACTACTAACAGAACTCGTTTCTGGCACCTTCCCCGGTGGAGTTGTGCATGGGGTGTGCTTGGAACATTTTGTCACCAGCCGAGTCCAAAATTCAGCGATTCCCCATCTCAGCCCAGAAAGCAGGTAGAACAAGTTTTGTGGTGCCTTTCAGCTGTCTACCGGGGTAGTGTAAAAGTACCAGTAGAACTCGTTTTTGGCACTTTCCCCGGTGGAGTTGTGCATGGGGTGTGTTTGGAACATTTTGTCAGGAGCCGAGACCAAAATTCAGCCATTCCCCATCTCAGCCCAGAAAGCAGGTAGAACAAGTTTTGTGGTGCCTTTCAGCTGCCTACCGGGGTAGTGTAAAAACTACTAACAGAACTCGTTTCTGGCACCTTCCCCGGTGGAGTTGTGCATGGGGTGTGCTTGGAACATTTTGTCACCAGCCGAGACCAAAATTCAGCGATTCCCCATCTCAGCCCAGAAAGCACGTAGAACAAGTTTTGTGGTGCCTTTCAGCTGTCTACCGGGGTAGTGTAAAAAGTACCAGTAGAACTCGTTTCTGGCACTTTCCCCGGTGGAATTGTGCATGGGGTGTGTTTGGAACATTTTGTCTCCAGCTAGAGACCAAAATTCAGCGATTCCCCATCTCAGCCCAGAAAGCAGGTAGAACATCTTTTGTGGTGACTTTCAGCTGCCTACCGGGGTACTGTAAAAACTACCAACAGAATTCGTTTCTGGCACGTTCCGCGGTGGAGTTGTGCATGGGGTGTGTTTGGAACATTTTGTCACCAGCTGAGACCAAAATTCAGCCATTCCCCATCTCAGCCCAGAAAGCAGGTAGAACAACTTTTGTGGTGCCTTTCAGCTGCCTACCGGGGTAATGTAAAAACTACCAAGAGAACTCGTTTCTGGCACCTTCCCCGGTGGAGTTGTGCATGGGGTGTGTTTGGAACATTTTGTCACCAGCTGAGGCCAAAATTCAGCGTTTCCCCATCTCAGCCCAGAAAGCAGGTAGAACATCTTTTGTGGTGCCTTTCAGCTGCCTACTGGGGTAGTGTAAAAAGTACCAGTAGAACTCGTTTCTGGCACTTTCCCCGGTGGAGTTGTGCATGGGGTGTGTTTGGAACATTTTGTCAGGAGCCGAGACCAAAATTCAGCCATTCCCCATCTCAGCCCAGAAAGCAGGTAGAACAACTTTTGTGGTGCCTTTCAGCTGTCTACCGGGGTAGTGTAAAAAGTACCAGTAGAACTCGTTTTTGGCACTTTCCCCGGTGGAATTGTGCATGGGGTGTTTTTGGAACATTTTGTCAGGAGCCGAGACCAAAATTCAGCCATTCCCCATCTCAGCCCAGAAAGCAGGTAGAACAAGTTTTGTGGTGCCTTTCAGCTGCCTACCGGGGTAGTGTAAAAACTACTAACAGAACTCGTTTCTGGCACCTTCCCCGGTGGAGTTGTGCATGGGGTGTGCTTGGAACATTTTGTCACCAGCCGAGTCCAAAATTCAGCCATTCCCCATCTCAGCCCAGAAAGCAGGTAGAACAACTTTTGTGGTGCCTTTCAGCTCCCTACTGGGGTAGTGTAAAAAGTACCAGTAGAACTCGTTTCTGGCACCTTCCCCGGTGGAGTTGTGCATGGGGTGTGTTTGGAACATTTTGTCACCAGCTGAGGCCAAAATTCAGCGTTTCCCCATCTCAGCCCAGAAAGCAGGTAGAACATCTTTTGTGGTGCCTTTCAGCTGCCTACTGGGGTAGTGTAAAAAGTACCAGTAGAACTCGTTTCTGGCACTTTCCCCGGTGGAGTTGTGCATGGGGTGTGTTTGGAACATTTTGTCAGGAGCCGAGACCAAAATTCAGCCATTCCCCATCTCAGCCCAGAAAGCAGGTAGAACAACTTTTGTGGTGCCTTTCAGCTGTCTACCGGGGGTAGTGTAAAAAGTACCAGTAGAACTCGTTTCTGGCACTTTCCCCGGTGGAATTGTGCATGGGGTGTGTTTGGAACATTTTGTCAGGAGCCGAGACCAAAATTCAGCCATTCCCCATCTCAGCCCAGAAAGCAGGTAGAACAAGTTTTGTGGTGCCTTTCAGCTGTCTACCGGGGTAGTGTAAAAACTACCAACAGAACTCCTTTCTGGCACCTTCCCCGGTGGAGTTGTGCATGGGGTGTGTTTGGAACATTTTGTCATGAGCCGAGTCCAAAATTCAGCGGTTCCCCATCTCAGCCCAGAAAGCAGGTAGAACAAGTTTTGTGGTGCCTTTCAGCTGCCTACCGGGGTAGTGTAAAAAGTACCAGTAGAACTCGTTTCTGGCACTTTCCCCGGTGGAGTTGTGCATGGGGTGTGTTTGGAACATTTTGTCACCAGCCGAGACCAAAATTCAGCCATTCCCCATCTCAGCCCAGAAAGCAGGTAGAACATCTTTTGTGGTGCCTTCAGCTGCCTACCGGGGGTAGTGTAAAAACTACCAAGAGAACTCGTTTCTGGCACCTTCCCCGGTGGAGTTGTGCATGGGGTGTGTTTGGAACATTTTGTCAGGGAGCCGAGACCAAAAATTCAGCGATTCCCCATCTCAGCCCAGAAAGCAGGTAGAACAAGTTTTGTGGTGCCTTTCAGCTGCCTACCGGGGTAGTGTAAAAACTACCAACAGAACTCGTTTCTGGCACTTTCCCGGTGGAGTTGTGCATGGGGTGTGTTTGGAACATTTTGTCAGGAGCGGAGACCAAAATTCAGCCATTCCCCATCTCAGCCCAGAAAGCAGGTAGAAACAACTTTTGTGGTGCCTTTCAGCTGTCTACCGGGGTAGTGTAAAAACTACTAACAGAACTCGTTTCTGGCACCTTCCCCGGTGGAGTTGTGCATGGGTGTGCTTGGAACATTTTGTCACCAGCCGAGTCCAAAATTCAGCCATTCCCCATCTCAGCCCAGAAAGCAGGTAGAACAACTTTTGTGGTGCCTTTCAGCTGCCTACCGGGGTAGTGTAAAAACTACCAAGAGAACTCCTTTCTGGCACCTTCCCCGGTGGAGTTGTGCATGGGGTGTGTTTGGAACATTTTGTCACCAGCCGAGACCAAAATTCAGCCATTCCCCATCTCAGCCCAGAAAGCAGGTAGAACAACCTTTTGTGGTGCCTTTCAGCTGCCTACCGGGGTAGTGTAAAACCTACCAACAGAACTCGTTTCTGGCACCTTCCCCGGTGGAGTTGTGCATGGGGTGTGTTTGGAACATTTTGTCACCAGCCGAGACCAAAATTCAGCCATTCCCCATCTCAGCCCAGAAAGCAGGTAGAACAACTTTTGTGGTGCCTTTCAGCTGCCTACCGGGGTAGTGTAAAAACTACTAACAGAACTCGTTTCTGGCACCTTCCCCGGTGGAGATGTGCATGGGGTGTGCTTGGAACATTTTGTCACCAGCCGAGTCCAAAATTCAGCGATTCCCCATCTCAGCCCAGAAAGCACGTAGAACAAGTTTTGTGGTGCCTTTCAGCTGCCTACCGGGGGTAGTGTAAAAAGTACCAGTAGAACTCCTTTCTGGCACTTTCCCCGGTGGAATTGTGCATGGGGTGTGTTTGGAACATTTTGTCAGGAGCCGAGACCAAAATTCAGCGATTCCCCATCTCAGCCCAGAAAGCAGGTAGAACATCTTTTGTGGTGACTTTCAGCTGCCTACCGGGGTACTGTAAAAACTACCAAGAGAACTCGTTTCTGGCACCTTCCGCGGTGGAGTTGTGCATGGGGTGTGTTTGGAACATTTTGTCACCAGCTGAGACCAAAATTCAGCGTTTCCCCATCTCAGCCCAGAAAGCAGGTAGAACAAGTTTTGTGGTGCCTTTCAGCTGCCTACGGGGGTACTGTAAAAAACTACCAAGAGAACTCGTTTCTGGCACCTTCCCCGGTGGAGTTTGTGCATGGGGTGTGTTTGGAACATTTTGTCACCAGCTGAGGCCAAAATTCAGCGATTCCCCATCTCAGCCCAGAAAGCAGGTAGAACATCTTTTGTGGTGCCTTTCAGCTGCCTACTGGGGTAGTGTAAAAAGTACCAGTAGAACTCGTTTCTGGCACTTTCCCCGGTGGAGTTGTGCATGGGGTGTGTTTGGAACATTTTGTCAGGAGCCGAGACCAAAATTCAGCCATTCCCCATCTCAGCCCAGAAAGCAGGTAGAACAACTTTTGTGGTGCCTTTCAGCTGCCTACCGGGGTAGTGTAAAAACTACCAAGAGAACTCGTTTCTGGCACCTTCCGCGGTGGAGTTGTGCATGGGGTGTGTTTGGAACATTTTGTCACCAGCTGAGGCCAAAATTCAGCGTTTCCCCATCTCAGTCCAGAAAGCAGGTAGAAACATCTTTGTGGTGCCTTTCAGCTGCCTACCGGGGGTAGTGTAAAAAGTACCAGTAGAACTCCTTTCTGGCACCTTCCGCGGTGGAGTTGTGCATGGGGTGTGTTTGGAACATTTTGTCACCAGCCGAGACCAAAATTCAGAATGTTCCCCATCTCAGCCCAGAAAGCAGGTAGAACAAGTTTTGTGGTGCCTTTCAGCTCCCTACTGGGGTAGTGTAAAAAGTACCAGTAGAACTCGTTTCTGGCACTTTCCCCGGTGGAGTTGTGCATGGGGTGTGTTTGGAACATTTTGTCACCAGCCGAGACCAAAATTCAGCCATTCCCCATCTCAGCCCAGAAAGCAGGTAGAACAAGTTTTGTGGTGCCTTTCAGCTGCCTACCAGGGTAGTGTAAAAACTACCAAGAGAACTCGTTTCTGGCAACCTTCCCCGGTGGAGTTGTGCATGGGGTGTGTTTGGAACATTTGTCACCAGCTGAGGCCAAAATTCAGCGTTTCCCCATCTCAGCCCAGAAAGCAGGTAGAACAAGTTTTGTGGTGCCTTTCAGCTGCCTACCGGGGGTAGTGTAAAAACTACCAACAGAACTCGTTTCTGGCACTTTCCCGGTGGAGTTGTGCATGGGGTGTGTTTGGAACATTTTGTCAGGAGCGGAGACCAAAATTCAGCCATTCCCCATCTCAGCCCAGAAAGCAGGTAGAAAAACTTTTGTGGTGCCTTTCAGCTGTCTACCGGGGTAGTGTAAAAACTACTAACAGAACTCGTTTCTGGCACCTTCCCCGGTGGAGTTGTGCATGGGGTGTGCTTGGAACATTTTGTCACCAGCCGAGTCCAAATTCAGCGATTCCCCATCTCAGCCCAGAAAGCAGGTAGAACCAGTTTTGTGGTGCCTTTCAGCTGTCTACCGGGGGTAGTGTAAAAACTACTAACAGAACTCGTTTCTGGCACTTTCCCCGGTGGAGATGTGCATGGGGTGTGTTTGGAACATTTTGTCAGGAGCCGAGACCAAAATTCAGCGATTCCCCATCTCAGCCCAGAAAGCAGGTAGAACAAGTTTTGTGGTGCCTTTCAGCTGCCTACCGGGGTAGTGTAAAAACTACCAAGAGAACTCGTTTCTGGCACTTTCCCCGGTGGAGTTGTGCATGGGGTGGTTTGGAACATTTTGTCACCAGCGAGTCCAAAATTCAGCGATTCCCCATCTCAGCCCAGAAAGCAGGTAGAACAAGTTTTTGTGGTGCCCTTTCAGCTGTCTACCGGGGTAGTGTAAAAAGTACCAGTAGAACTCGTTTCTGGCACTTTCCCCGGTGGAGATGTGCATGGGGTGTGTTTGGAACATTTTTGTCACCAGCCGAGACCAAAATTCAGCCATTCCCCATCTCAGCCCAGAAAGCAGGTAGAACAAGTTTTGTGGTGCCTTTCAGCTGCCTACCGGGGTAGTGTAAAAACTACCAACAGAACTCGTTTCTGGCACTTTCCCCGGTGGAATTGTGCATGGGGTGTGTTTGGAACATTTTGTCTCCAGCTAGAGACCAAAATTCAGCGATTCCCCATCTCAGCCCAGAAAGCAGGTAGAACATCTTTTGTGGTGACTTTCAGCTGCCTACCGGGGTACTGTAAAAACTACCAAGAGAACTCGTTTCTGGCACCTTCCGCGGTGGGAGTTGTGCATGGGGTGTGTTTGGAACATTTTGTCACCAGCTGAGACCAAAATTCAGCGTTTCCCCATCTCAGCCCAGAAAGCAGGTAGAACAAGTTTTGTGGTGACTTTCAGCTGTCTACCGGGGTAGTGTAAAAAGTACCAGTAGAACTCCTTTCTGGCACTTTCCCGGTGGAGTTGTGCATGGGGTGTGTTTGGAACATTTTGTCACCAGCCGAGACCAAATTCAGCCATTCCCCATCTCAGCCCAGAAAGCAGGTAGAACAACTTTTGTGGTGCCTTTCAGCTGCCTACCGGGGTAGTGTAAAAACTACTAACAGAACTCGTTTCTGGCACCTTCCCCGGTGGAGTTGTGCACGGGGTGTGCTTGGAACATTTTGTCAGGAGCCGAGACCAAAATTCAGCGATTCCCCATCTCAGCCCAGAAAGCAGGTAGAACAAGTTTTGTGGTGCCTTTCAGCTGTCTACCGGGGTAGTGTAAAAAGTACCAGTAGAACTCGTTTTTGGCACTTTCCCCGGTGGAGTTGTGCATGGGGGTGTGTTTGGAACATTTTGTCAGGAGCCGAGGCCAAAATTCAGCGTTTCCCCATCTCAGCCAGAAAGCAGATAGAACATCTTTTGTGGTGCCTTTCAGCTGTCTACTGGGGTAGTGTAAAAACTACTAACAGAACTCGTTTCTGGCACCTTCCCCGGTGGAGTTGTGCATGGGGTGTGCTTGGAACATTTTGTCAGGAGCCGAGTCCAAAATTCAGCGATTCCCCATCTCAGCCAGAAAGCAGGTAGAACAAGTTTTGTGGTGCCTTTCAGCTGTCTACCGGGGTAGTGTAAAAGTACCAGTAGAACTCGTTTTTGGCACTTTCCCCGGTGGAGTTGTGCATGGGGTGTGTTTGGAACATTTTCTCAGGAGCCGAGACCAAAATTCAGCGATTCCCCATCTCAGCCCAGAAAGCAGGGTAGAACAACTTTTGTGGTGCCTTTCAGCTGTCTACCGGGGTAGTGTAAAAACTACCAAGAGAACTCGTTTCTGGCAATTTTCCCGGTGGAATTGTGCATGGGGTGTGTTTGGAACATTTTGTCACCAGCCGAGTCCAAAATTCAGCGATTCCCCATCTCAGCCCAGAAAGCAGGTAGAACAAGTTTTGTGGTGCCTTTCAGCTGTCTACCGGGGTAGTGTAAAAAGTACCAGTAGAACTCGTTTCTGGCACTTTCCCCGGTGGAATTGTGCATGGGGTGTGTTTGGAACATTTTGTCTCCAGCTGAGACCAAAATTCAGCGATTCCCCATCTCAGCCAGAAAGCAGGTAGAACATCTTTTGTTGTGACTTTCAGCTGCCTACGGGGTACTGTAAAAACTACCAACAGAACTCGTTTCTGGCACCTTCCGCGGTGGAGTTGTGCATGGGGTGTGTTTGGAACATTTTGTCACCAGCTGAGACCAAAATTCAGCGTTTCCCCATCTCAGCCCAGAAAGCAGGTAGAACAAGTTTTGTGGTGCCTTTCAGCTGTCTACCGGGGTAGTGTAAAAAGTACCAGTAGAACTCGTTTCTGGCACCTTCCGCGGTGGAGTTGTGCATGGGGTGTGTTTGGAACATTTTGTCAGGAGCCGAGACCAAAATTCAACCATTCCCCATCTCAGCCCAGAAAGCAGGTAGAACAACTTTTGTGGTGCCTTTCAGCTGTCTACCGGGGTAGTGTAAAAACTACTAACAGAACTCGTTTCTGGCACCTTCCCCGGTGGAGTTGTGCATGGGGTGTGTTTGGAACATTTTGTCACCAGCCGAGACCAAAATTCAGCGATTCCCCATCTCAGCCAGAAAGCAGGTAGAACAAGTTTTGTGGTGCCTTTCAGCTGCCTACAGGGGTAGTGTAAAAAGTACCAGTAGAACTCGTTTTTGGCACTTTCCCCGGTGGAATTGTGCATGGGGTGTGTTTGGAACATTTTGTCACCAGCCGAGACAAAATTCAGCGATTCCCCATCTCAGCCCAGAAAGCAGGTAGAACAAGTTTTGTGGTGCCTTTCAGCTGCCTACCGGGGTAGTGTAAAAACTACCAAGAGAACTCTTTTCTGGCACCTTCCGCGGTGGAGTTGTGCATGGGGTGTGTTTGGAACATTTTGTCACCAGCTGAGGCCAAAATTCAGCGTTTCCCCATCTCAGTCCAGAAAGCAGGTAGAACATCTTTTGTGGTGCCTTTCAGCTGCCTACCGGGTTAGTGTAAAAAGTACCAGTAGAACTCCTTTCTGGCACTTTCCCCGGTGGAGTTGTGCATGGGGTGTGTTTGGAACATTTTGTCAGGAGCCGAGACCAAAATTCAGCCATTCCCCATCTCAGCCTAGAAAGCAGGTAGAACAACTTTTGTGGTGCCTTTCAGCTGTCTACCGGGGTAGTGTAAAAAGTACCAGTAGAACTCGTTTCTGGCACTTTCCCCGGTGGAGTTGTGCATGGGGTGTGTTTGGAACATTTTGTCACCAGCCGAGACCAAAATTCAGCCATTCCCCATCTCAGCCCAGAAAGCAGGTAGAACAAGTTTTGTGGTGCCTTTCAGCTGCCTACCGGGGTAGTGCAAAAACTACCAAGAGAACTCGTTTCTGGCACCTTCCCCGGTGGAGTTGTGCATGGGGTGTGTTTGGAACATTTTGTCACCAGCTGAGGCCAAAATTCAGCGTTTCCCCATCTCAGTCCAGTAAGCAGGTAGAACATCTTTTGTGGTGCCTTTCAGCTGCCTACTGGGGTAGTGTAAAAAGTACCAGTAGAACTCGTTTCTGGCACTTTCCCCGGTGGAGTTGTGCATGGGGTGTGTTTGGAACATTTTGTCAGGAGCCGAGACCAAAATTCAGCGATTCCCCTTCTCAGCCCAGAAAGCAGGTAGAACAACTTTTGTGGTGCCTTTCAGCTGTCTACCGGGGTAGTGTAAAAAGTACCAGTAGAACTCGTTTTTGGCACTTTCCCCGGTGGAGTTGTGCATGGGGTGTGTTTGGAACATTTTGTCAGGAGCCGAGACCAAAATTCAGCGATTCCCCATCTCAGCCCAGAAAGCAGGTAGAACAAGTTTTGTGGTGCCTTTCAGCTGCCTACCGGGGTAGTGTAAAAACTACCAAGAGAACTCGTTTCTGGCACCTTCCGCGGTGGAGTTGTGCATGGGGTGTGTTTGGAACATTTTGTCACCAGCTGAGGCCAAAATTCAGCGTTTCCCCATCTCAGTCCAGAAAGCAGGTAGAACATCTTTTGTGGTGCCTTTCAGCTGACTACCGGGGTAGTGTAAAAAGTACCAGTAGAACTCGTTTCTGGCACTTTCCCCGGTGGAGTAGTGCATGGGGTGTGTTTGGAACATTTTGTCAGGAGCCGAGTCCAAAATTCAGCGATTCCCCATCTCAGCCCAGAAAGCAGGTAGAACAACTTTTGTGGTGCCTTTCAGCTGTCTACCGGGGTAGTGTAAAAAGTACCAGTAGAACTCCTTTCTGGCACTTTCCCCGGTGGAGTTGTGCATGGGGTGTGTTTGGAACATTTTGTCACCAGCTGAGGCCAAAATTCAGCGTTTCCCCATCTCAGCCCAGAAAGCAGGTAGAACAAGTTTTGTGGTGCCTTTCAGCTGCCTACCGGGGTAGTGTAAAAAGTACCAGTAGAACAGAACTCGTTTCTGG